>NC_056453.1:43399648-43407148 GCF_018296145.1 Oncorhynchus tshawytscha
GGAGATGATTGTGGACCTCAGGAAACAGCAGAGGGAACACCCCCATCCACATCGATGGAACAGTAGTGGAGAGGTAGCAAGTTTTAAGTTCCCTCGGCATACACATCACAGACAAACTGAATTGGTCCACTCACACAGACAGCATGCGTGAGGAAGGCGCAGCAGCGCCTCTTCAACCTCAGGAGGCTGAAGAAATTCGGCTTGTCACCAAAAGCACTCACAAACTTCTACAGATGCACAATCGAGAGCATCCTGGCGGGCTGTATCACCGCCTGGTATGGCAACTGCACCGCCTCAACCGTAAGGCTCTCCAGAGGGTAGTGAGGTCTACACAACGCATCACCGGGGGCAAACTACCCTGCCCTCCAGGACACCTACACCACCCGATGCTACAGGAAGGCCATAAAGATCATCAAGGACATCAACCACCCGAGCCACTGCCTGTTCACCCCGCTGCCATCCAGAAGGCGAGGTCAGTACAGGTGCATCAAAGCTGGGACCGAGAGACTGAAAACAGCTTCTATCTCAAGGCCATCAGACTGTTAAACAGCCACCACTAACATTGAGTGGCTACTGCCAACACACTGTCAATGACACTGACTCTACTCCAGCCACTTTAATCATGGGAATTGATGGGAAATGATGTAAATATATCACTAGTCACTTTAAACAATGCTACCTTATATAATGTTACTTACTCTACATTGTTCATCTCATATGCATACGTTGATACTGTACTCTATATCATCGACTGCATCCTTATGTAATACATGTATCACTAGCCACTTTAACTATGCCACTTGGTTTACATACTTATCTCATATGTATATACTGTACTCGATATCATCTACTGTATCTTGCCTATGCTGCTCTGTACCATCACTCATTCATATATCCTTATGTACATATTCTTTATCCCCTTACACTGTGTATGACAGTAGTTTTTTTTGGAATTGTTAGTTAGATTACTTGCTCGTTATTACTGCATTGTCGGAACTAGAAGCACAAGCATTTCGCTACACTCGCATTAACATCTGCTAACCATGTGTATGTGACAAATAAAATTTGATTTGATTTTGATTTGATTTGAGGTCGGCGTCATTTAAAATGATGGAGGATGACATGTTTTTTTTAGGAGCATGGCCATATTTCTATTAAACCCAGCTCAATGATGCATCGTTAGGTTTAGGCTGCTACATGATACTAAAATGTTCCCTATACCCATCATGAGGTTGCTACAACCTAGCCTATGAATCAAAAGATTACAACGTAGCTGCACAGGTTAAGAGATCTTTGGAATCAATTTAATAGTGCCTTGCACACTCTTGCCTGTAGTTAGCTGATCTAGGTGTAATCATTAGTCCAACAGTTGTAAATGAGAGTTTCTGTCGATCAAATTGAGGTATGTTTATCTCCCGTTTCGTTACATTTGCTTCCGTCTAAGAAACATTTTTTTTCAACAGAATCAGCAGAATGAATACACCCCCTGATCACACGCAAACACAGTTCACTTTCATCGCAGCCACATACAAACAGCATGATCACTTTACTCGTTGTAATGCCTTCTCGCATCTACGTGCTCTCCTCCACTCTCACCTTTTCCTTTCAGTTGTGTACTTCAGTGAACAACACATCAGCTGTCTGTGATAAGGCACAAAAAAAAACTTTTACAAGCCAAACCTTCATTTCATAACCGCTAACCGCAACACACTATATGGTTGTCATCCTATTATCTGAAGTCATAGTCAACATAGCTAATAGAACTAGTGCATTATCAAACCCACTACAATCATGCAGTACAGTACAGTGTACAGTCAGCATACACTTTAGCAGTTACACCGGCAGGCCCCAGTGGCAATAAAGGAATAAAACCAAAAGCTTACCATGACTTGGAAGAGTTCTAGTGTTAGATAAGCATAGCATATCTATTTGAGCCGGGTGTTTGAATAGGCTAAACTACCTAGCTAGCTACGTAAGTTAAAGTGAAAGAAATACTTACAAAAATATAGCTAGCACTCTCTCGCTCTCCCTCTCTATCTTGCTTCTTCTGTTAAACTATTATCTTTCTCTCTCTTTGTGTCAACTACTCACCATATTTTATGCACTGCAGTGCTAGCTAGCTGTAGCATATGCTTTCAGTACTACAATCATTCTCTCATCCTTTCATTGGGTGGACAACATGTCAGTTCAGGTTGCAAGAGCTCTGATAGGTTGGAGGACATCCTCTGGAAGTTTTCATAATTACTGTGTAAGTTTATGGAAGGGGGTGAGTACCATGAACCTCCTAGGTTTTGTATTGATGTCAATGTACCCACAGGAAGACGGAAGCTAGCTGTCCTCCGGCCAAACCATAGTGCTACCCTTCAGAATGCTGTTGAGGCTACTGTAGACCTTCGTTGCAAAACAGTGAGTTTTTTATCAATAATATGGTGACGTGAATATATTTAGTAGAGTTTTATCTAAAATTATAACTTAAAAATAAAGTTTCACTATTTTTTAATTTTTTTTAATGACATTCACTGAGGGGGATGGTCGTCCTCGTCCTCCTCTGAGGAGCCTCCACTGATTAAATAAAATATACCTGTACCTCATCTTGCCTTGTCCTACCATAATGAAACAGTATAGTACCATCACACTGAGCAGAAGTGTTTGAAGATAATGTTTCTTTAACCATAGGATGCAACATTGTGAATATCATCTCAAACTGTGAATTTCTTCTTCCATAACAAGGGTTGCAAGATGCTCCAACCAGGATTTCTATACCCGTGTGCTTCGCAAACAACACCCTATTATTTTCTTTAGTGCACTACTTTACCCATAGGGTTCTGGTCAAAAGTAGTGCACTATATAGGGAATAGGATGGCATTTGAGATTCAAACCCTTGTCTCAGCTCTTTCCTGGCATGTAAATGTTACAGAGAGCTATTAGTTAATAGGCCTTCACTTCTTACCCAATTAGGCTTTGAGATGTTGTGTGAAAACTGAACCAGATTTGAACTTCTTCTCCTTCAGAAATGCCAGGCAGGTTATTATCCTTTAGTGAGGAAAACAGACAGCCATAGTCTGGCTTAATTTAAAAATGTTAAGAATGACAGTGTGGTGTTACCAGACGGTTGTTCTTTTTAAAAATGTACTTTTAAATGGTCACAGACTGAACTGTCTCAATACCTGAAACACAAGGCTTCTGTGTGAGATTGTTTTCTATCTAGACGACATTTCTAAATGGCACACTATCCCCTATGTAGTGCACTATTTTTTGGACTAGGGCCCATACAGTTCTGGTCAAAAGTAGTGCACTAAATAGGGAATAGGGTGCCATTTGGGATGCATTACTAGATTCATTTCCAGAAGGAAATTTAAAAAAAATGTAATGCTCAGCTTCCTTTTCCAGCGATGTCTTGAACAACGCATTTAATTGACAGTTATAGTTATGGTTGGTACGAAACGTGATAATTGCCCGTTAAATGGATTCATGGGGTTTTACTTGTGGCTAATGTTTTTTGATCCGTGAGCTAACGCTCATTTAAAAGAAGGTGACACTGATAGAGGGAATTAGCTATTACAATGTGCCATCTGAATACCGTACCAAGGATTATACAAGGGATTAGCCTACTGAATAAATAGGCATTATGAATCTACTTTGCAAAGCGTGTGTGTGTGGCTTGGCGGTTGATCTAGTCTAGTTTCTTATCCTGTCTGAGACAATAAAATACAATAGAACAGTACTGTGTTTGTAGTGTATGTCTCTCAGAGATAGACGTAGAAATGTGTTGTTAGAGCAGCAGGGTTAGCAGGGTTGCTGTCAGAGCAGCAGGGTTATAGGTTCTATTCCTGTAGTTCTGTGTTCGTCTCTTTGGATAACTGTGTCTGCTAAATGCAATATTTTTTTTTTATATTTAAAAATAAGATAGTACGAGTCCCGTTTAGCAGAGATATACACATTCTGGGACTCTACTCTACTCAGAGATGGAATTAAAGGATTTTGGGCACTGGCCAACCGGGATTTTGTACTTGCCCGGTAACACTCTGTGACATTTGAAAAGACAACATTTTACCAGTCATCGGGCTAGTTAGACACAGTTTCTACAAGCCCGGATTATAAATGACAAGCCTAGGGCTAGTGGGCTACCTTCATTTCCATCCCTGAATCCTTTCCTCTCCCATCCCCTCTCTTCTCCTATCCCCTCCTCTTCTCCTCTCTCTTCTCTTCTCTTCTCTTCTCTTCTCTTCTCTTCTCTTCTCTTTCTTCTTCTCTCTTCTCTTCTCTTCTCTTTCTTCTCTTCTCTTCTCTTCTCTCTTCTCTTCTCTTCTCTTCTCTTCTCTTCTTCTTCTCTTCTCTTCTCTTCTCTTTCTTCTCTTCTCCTTTCCTCTACAGCACGGTGTCTTAATTGAACCACAACAGCACCCTGTATCCTTACAGGGGGACACACATAAACAATAGGGCTCCAGTCAGTCAATAGCAGTCAGCAGGTGAGCCTGTCTCTCAGTCTGCTGCGTGGCAGACACCGATCAGCACTGATGTTCCCATCACACATCCACAGGTGGGCTTCCTACAGCCATCGATCCGAACCTGTCCAAGTTCGTCTGGTCTGGATTGGTCTGGACTGGACTGGGTCTGGTCTGGTCAACGGCTGCCTAGTCAACAGATCATTTGGTAGAGCATGAAAATTGCCAAGCCAGAACATACCAAATTAGATACTATGAGTCCTACTTTCCAGTACTAGAACATACCAAATTAGATACTATGAGTCCTACTTTCCAGTACTAGAACATACCAAATTAGATACTATGAGTCCTACTTTCCAGTACTAGAACATACCAAATTAGATACTATGATTCCTAGTCAAGTCTATTTTACTAATGTGAAGTAAAGTTTCACAGTCTGTGTATCTCGCTCACATAAAATAATGAGAAACCTAATTGGCCCAGCTAGGTTGTTGAAGCCTGACTAAACGGTGTGTGGTTATGTGGGGGACTTGGCTGCCTTGGTTCAGTGGTTTAACCAATGGAGAATACAATTCAGCTGTCTCCCTAAAGACCCAATCAGATGCCAGTGGAACCAAGCCATCTGCTGTATAGAGCGAGTTAGACATAGAATTAGAATCAGTAGAATGGAATTGTCAACGTTCTGTGATGGGTGAAACCGGCGGCCATTTTGAGTGTACCCATGAATGAAACCGGCGGCCATTTTGAGTGTACCCATGAACGGATCCCCGTTCTAGCTATTGTTTTTTCTATGGGGTTGGATATGTGGCTGTATAATTACACACAGATTGACTCAGGCAAAACAGGCTGGTTGTTTTCGGTCCAATTAGTGTGGTACTTGGACACGTAGACGGTTCATTAGAGAGACTTATTACAGTGGACTGTACCTAGACCTTCACATACTGTATATTGAACTGATTGTATTCCAAGTAGCATCCTATAAAGTGCACTACTTTTATAGCGTTATTGACATTTTGAGTCATTTCGCAGAAAACGTTTATTCGGAACGTCTTATAGGAGCAATTAGGGTTTAACTGCCGCCTTGCTCAAGGGCACATTGACCTAGTCGGCTATGGGAATCGACCCAGCAACTTTTGGGTTACTGGCCCCACACTGTCTTTGCATCCCCATTCACAGCTCAGGACAGGAATTTAAGTGTGTTATTCCCTTGGAGAAGTTAGCCACACGTGATATTTTGAACTCGATTTTATTTCAGGACATAAATAATCTTGATTGCAGTATTCTCTACACACAGCACAAGGTTACAGCATATGCTCATAAATATATCTCATACAATACAATTTAAGGTTACAATGTTTTCTCACAAATATATCTCATACAATACAATACAATACAATACAATTAAAGTGTAGACATCATGTAGATTTTCTGATGAAAATAAATGTATGCATTTAGCTACAAAAATAAATTGGATTTTTTTCATAAATGATTAACATGAATGGCTACAGACTTGCTGTAGTTTCTATGAAATGAGTGGAACCACACATTAGGCTGAGAGGAAAGAAAGTCTGCATCCCAAATGGCACCCTATTCCCTATATAGGGCACTACTTTAGACCAGAGCCCTATGGACCCATGTCAAAAGAAGTGCACTATAAAGGGAATAGGGCGCCATTTGGGAAGCAGTCAAAATAAGAACCTCAACAAGCAGCATATCAACACCACTAATACATTCCTATTCATTTGCATAATTCACACAACCCATGAAGAAACAACTTCTTCCACAGAATCACCACATCCAATTGACAATTTACCTTCAGAGATGAAACAGTATGAGACAGTATGAGACAGTCAGACAGTATGAGACAGTACGAAGCAGGATGAAACAGTATGAAACAGTATGAGACAGTCAGACAGTATGAGACAGTATATGAGACAGTACGAAGCAGGATGAAACAGTATGAGACAGTCAGACAGTATGAGACAGTATATGAGACAGTACGAAGCAGGATGAAACAGTATGAAACAGTATGAGACAGTCAGACAGTATGAGACAGTATATGAGACATGAAGACAGTATGAAACATGAGACAGTCAGACAGTATGAGACAGTATATGAGACAGTACGAAGCAGGATGAGACAGTATGAAACAGTATGAGACAGTCAGACAGTATGAGACAGTATATGAGACAGTACGAAGCAGTATGAGACAGTATGAAACAGTATGAAGCAGTATGAGACAGTATGAAGCAGGATGAAACCGTATGAGACAGTATGAAGCAGTATGAGACAGTATGAAGCAGTATGAAACAGTATGAAGCAGTATTACACAGTATGAGACAGTATGAAGCAGTATGAGACAGTCAGACAGTATGAGACAGTATGAAGCATTATGAGACAGTATGAAGCAGTATGAGACAGTATGAATCAGTATGAAGCAGTATGAGACAGTATGAAGCAGTATGAGACCGTATGAAACAGTATGAGACAGTATGAATCAGTATGAAGCAGTATGAGACAGTATGAGACAGTATGAGACCGTATGAAACAGTATGAGACAGTATGAAGCAGTATGAGACAGTATGAGACAGTATGAAGCAGTATGAGACAGTATGAGACAGTATGAAGCAGTATGAGACAGTATGAAGCAGTATGAGACCGTATGAAACAGTATGAAGCAGTATGAGACAGTCTGAGACAGTATGAAGCAGTATGAGACAGTCTGAGACAGTATGAAGCCGTATGAGACAGTATGAAGCAGTATGAGACAGTATGAAGCCGTATGAGACAGTATGAGACCAGTATGAAGCAGTATTAGACAGTATGAGACAGTATGAGTCAGTATGAAGCAGTATGAGACCGTATGAAGCAGTATTAGACAGTATGAGACAGTATATGAGACAGTACGAAGCAGGATGAAACAGTATGAAACGGTATGAAGCAGTATGAGACAGTATGAGACAGTATGAACCAGTATGAACCAGTATGAGACAGTATGAAGCAGTATGAGACAGTGTGAAGCAGTATGAGACAGTATGAAACAGTATGAGACCGT
>NC_056453.1:43412148-43419648 GCF_018296145.1 Oncorhynchus tshawytscha
CGGGCAGGTATCATTCTCCTGTCATCCGCCAAACCCAGATTTGTCAGTCGGACTGCCAGATGGTGAAGTGTGATTCATCACTCCAGAGAACGTGTTTCCACTGCTCCAGAGTCCAATGATGGAGAGCTTTACACCATCCCAGCCGAGGCGTGGCTTTGCTGATGGTGATCTGAGGCTTGTGTGCAGCTGCTCAGCCATGGAAACCCATTTCAGGAAGCTTCCAACGAACAGTTCTTCTGCTGACGTGACATCCGCAGACAGTTTGGAACTCAGTAGTGAGTGATGCAGCACTCGGCGTTGGTGAGCTTGTGTGGCCTACCACTTCAAGGCTGAGCC
Organism: Oncorhynchus tshawytscha; assembly: GCF_018296145.1. Lineage (NCBI taxonomy): Eukaryota > Metazoa > Chordata > Actinopteri > Salmoniformes > Salmonidae > Oncorhynchus > Oncorhynchus tshawytscha. The sequence continues at coordinate 43,412,485 of NC_056453.1, forward strand.
GTTGTTGCTCCTAGACATTTCCACTTCACAATAACAGTACTTACAGGTGACCGGGGCAGCTCTAGTAGGGCAGAAATTTGACAAACTGACTTGTTGGAAAGGTGGCATCCTATGACGGTGCTGTGTTGAAAGTCACTGAGCTCCTCAGTAAGGCCATTCAACTGCCAATGTTTGTCTATGGAGATTGCATGGCTTGTGTGCTCAATTTTATACACCTGTCAGCAACGGGTGTGGCTGAAATAGCCAAACTAACACTAACTTGAAAGGGGTGTGGTGAATTTTCCGACCGCAGCCAATCTTACATTCAAACCCTTTTCATTGTTCATTAATTTTGTTCGCAGACATTTTTTCACCACAGAACCATTAATCCAAAAAATCTAAGTTTACTGTGAAATAAAATTAGTACGTTGGTTTTAATACCAATGATATATACCTTCTCTATGTAGCTCATTTATCAACCAATTAAATCCTAAATAAATGTTGGATACACGTTTCAAAAATGGACTTTTTTAATGTAGTATGTCACAGGACTGTCAATTACAGTACAATACACTGTTTTCACATCAGTCTATACACTCGGAACTACCCATTAAAATGGACTGAACATCATTTCTGTCCCATGTGTGTGATCATTGAAGGCACCTTTCACAATGTAATCCATTGTTTAAGCAGGCAGTAGTTTGTTTGCATTCAAGCCTGTCTTGAGCATTTGGCCGTAGGTTGTCATAGAAACCGCATGTAAATATCCTCATCGTTCCCGCACCTGGGGGGGAAAACCTCTTGGCGAATCCAATCCTGAAGGAAGGTAGTACGCTCATGGGAATGACAATCATACACCTTCCAATCTGTATTGTAATCTTGTATTGTATTTTACAGTATTGTATTGTAATCATGTATTACATTTTACAGTATTGTATTGTAATCGTGTATTGTATTTTACAGTATTGTATTGTAATCGTGTATTGTATTTTACAGTTATGTATTGTAATCGTGTATTACATTTTACAGTATTGTATTGTAATCGTGTATTGTATTTTACAGTATTGTATTGTAATCGTGTATTGTATTTTACAGTATTGTATTGTAATCGTGTATTGTATTTTACAGTATTGTATTGTAATCGTGTATTACATTTTACAGTATTGTATTGTAATCGTGTATTGTAATTTTACAGTATTGTATTGTAATCGTGTATTGTATTTTACAGTTATGTATTGTAGTGGTCCTGCTCGTGGCTCAGTTCATAAGAGCATGGCACTAGCAACACCAGAGTTGTGGGTTCAATTCCCACTGGATTCACGTACCAAAAATGTGTGGACTGTTGCCACGTTGGATAAAAGTGTCTCTGCTATGTACATGGCATATATTAGGGTGTTAGAAAACTACCACAGTAACTTCCTTTAGGAGACATGTTTACTGTATAGGGGATATATTTATTATTGTTTTTGACTTTCTGGATTATGCGTGTATTGCTATTGTATTGACAGATATTACTGCGCTGTTGGATCGAGAAACATAAGCATTTCACTGCAGCTGCTGTAAAATCTCTGTAACGGTTCTCGTTGGTGGAAGGAGAGGAGAACCAAAATGCAGCGTGGTAAGTGTTCGTCATATTTTAATAGGAAAACTGAACACTACACAAAGTAACAACGAAGAGAAAACGAAACAGTTCTGCCAGGTGAACAGACACTAAACAGAAATTAACTACCCACCACCAAAATGGGGAAAACAGGCTACCTAAGTATGATTCTCAATCAGAGACCACGAACGACACCTGCCTCTGATTGAGAACCATACCAGGCCAAACACATAGAAATATAACAACATAGAAAAAAGAACATAGACTACCCACCCCAACTCACGCCCTGACCAACCTAAAACAAAGACATAAAAAAGGAACTAAGGTCAGAACGTGACAATCTCCTATTCCACATAGGCGACCAACTTGGATTTGATTTGTTACATACAGTATATCGCTGATCTCGTCAATATCAGATTTAAATTTTTATTTTTTTAAATGTAATGTGAAATAAAAAAATGTAATAGTTATCATTATAGTAGTACATTGGTGTATACCATACTTTGTATGTTTCTACTTTACAGACATACATTTTTGTTGTATTCCTCAAAATCTGTAGAAGACAAACCACTTTACATCTATAGGTTTTACCAAACGGTTAAGTGATCATCAATTAAGAGCAGTTGGATTACGTAAAATGTCGTTTAACAACAGACAAGAGACTCCTATCAAAACGTAATGTGAGCATTGTGAAAAGCACTTACTTTATAGGAATGTGTATTGCAATGTGAAATATGTCTTTCTAGATGAAACACTGATTAAGTTTGGTTAAAAAATGACTAGGATTCTGTGTGTTGTACTTAGTTCATTGGCAATGTGCTTTAGAGTTTTGATACAAAAGCCTTTTCAATTATATGTTTTGAGTTTTCTTCGAAGAGTTTTGGAAATGTACCACATACTTGTGAAAATGGCAGAAAAGCGATATAAAAAAACTAAGCAGACATGATGAACAGCATTATGGGAGAAGAGGACATGATGAACAGCATTATGGGAGAAGAGGACATGATGAACAGCATTATGGGAGAAGAGGACATGATGAACAGCATTATGGGAGAAGAGGACACGATGAACAGCATTATGGGAGAAGAGGACACGATGAACAGCATTATGGGAGAAGAGGACACGATGAACTGCATTATGGGAGAAGAGGACACGATGAACAGCATTATTGGAGAAGAGGACACGATGAACAGCATTATGGGACAAGAGGACACGATGAACTGCATTATGGGAAAAGAGGACACGATGAACAGCATTATGGGACAAGAGGACACGATGAACAGCATTATGGGAGAAGAGGACACGATGAACAGCATTATGGGAGAAGAGGACACGATGAACTGCATTATGGGAGAAGAGGACACGATGAACAGCATTATGGGAAAAGAGGACACGATGAACTGCATTATGGGAGAAGAGGACACGATGAACTGCATTATTGGAGAAGAGGACACGATGAACAGCATTATGGGAGAAGAGGACACGATGAACTGCATTATGGGAGAAGAGGACACGATGAACAGCATTATGGGAGAAGAGGACAGGATGAACAGCATTATGGGAGAAGAGGACACGATGAACAGCATTATGGGAGAAGAGGACACGATGAACTGCATTATGGGAGAAGAGGACACGATGAACAGCATTATGGGAGAAGAGGACACGATGAACAGCATTATGGGAAAAGAGGACACGATGAACAGCATTATGGGAGAAGAGGACAGGATGAACAGCATTATGGGAGAAGCCCATAATGGGGAGCTAAGTAAGAAAAATGACTCACAGAGAGAGATGTCTTCTCGTCCGTCATGGCCTTCACAAAGGCCAGAGTCTCGGGGGTCGCTGAGCGGATGTTGTCCACCCGGCCCTCATGGAAACGACGGATAGAAGCACTCTCATAAGTGGACACCAGCCGTCCATTGCATCTGGGCAATCACAAAGCAAAATAAATATCGCTACTGTATGTCAATGGAGGCATAATTCACTTCATGTGCGAACAAAGGAAAATAGTTTCTTTCTTAGGTTTTTTTGTTACATTAAAATTACTGTTATTAAGTAGTAAAGAATGTAATCAAATGAAAAATGTGTTGAAACAGGATTAAAACAACCAACAACATGTCCTTTTAGAGAGCGTTCTTAACCTCTTGAATCTAGGGGGCACTATTTTCATTTTTGGAAAAATAACGTCCCCAAAGTAAATGGGCTATTTTGTCAGGACAGGATGCTAGAATATGCATGTAATTGACAACTTAGGATAGAAAACACTCTATAGTTTCCAAAACTGTAAAAATATTGTCTGTGAGTATAATATAACTGATATTGCAGGTGAAAGCCTGAGAAAAAAATCCAATCAGGAAGGGACTCTTATTTAGAAAGCTCTGCGTTCCTATGCGTCCCTATTGAGCAGTGAATGAGATCTCAACCAGATTCCTTTTTCTATGGCTTCCTGATGTGTCTAGTGTCACAATACATAGTTTCAGGCTTTTATTTTGAAAAATGAGCCTGAACGTCAACATTGCATCAGTGGTCAGCTGAAGTCTCTCAGAGTGTTTTGTGCGTAAAGGACAAATGCGGCCATTGTTTCTCTTTCCTACTAAGAAACCACCTGTCCCGGTTGATATATTATCGAATAGATATTTGAAAAACACCTTGAGGATTGATTATAAACAACGTTTGCCATGTTTCTGTCGATATTATGGAGCTAATTTCGAATATTTTGCCGGGCGTTGTCGTGACCGCAATTTCCGGTCGATTTCTCAGCCAAACGTGAAGAACAAACGGAGCTATTTCGCCTACAAAAATAATATTTTTGGAAAAAAGGAACATTTGCTATCTAACTGGGAGTCTTGTGAGTGAAAACATCCGAAGCTCATCAAAGGTAAACGATTTAATTTGATTGCTTTTCTGATTTTCGTGACCAGCTTGCCTGCTGCTAGCTAGGCATAATGCTATGCTAGGCTATCGATAAACTTACACAAATGATTGTCTTGCTTTGGCTGTAAAGCATATTTTCAAAATCTGAGATGACAGGGTGATTAACAAAAGGCTAAGCTGTGTTTCAATATATTTCACTTGTGATTTCATGAATATGAATATTTTCTAGTATAATGTATGTCCGTTGTGTTATGCTAATTAGTGTCAGTTGATGATTACGCTCCCGGATCCGGGATGGGTAGTAACAAGAGTTAAAGGTGTACAACACCTGTAAAATGCCAGTTGTAGAGACACCTGTATGTACGCATCTGGGCTCATCTTCTGCTTCTTGATGAATTCTTTTCCATAGACCTCAAACTTGTGTACATCCATGTCCAGATCTCTAACCAGCCTGAGGAGAAGGAAATATCAATATATGTTAAAGTTCCTAATGCCTCTGTTTTTTATATCCGTGTTAAATCCTTTCTGGGTAACACTTTTAAGTAACTTACTGTGATTGTCTTTCATTAAAACGGTCAACAACAAAAAAAAAAAACAATTTATATGTGTGTGTGTGTGTGTGTTTCCATGCATGTGTGCGTGTGTCCATGTGTGTATGTGTGCAATCATGCATGCACATGTGTGTGTCTTGCCTCTGCAGTCTCTCAGCAGAGGCCTTCAGGAGGCCCTGGATGTGGGGCGTGGTCTTCCAGAGCAGTCTGCGAGGAGCAGGAAGCTCCGACACGCTGGTGGCCCTCCCTATCTTGGAGGGACTTCCTGTCCTGTGGAGAGAGCACGATCACATGACTTCCTTAGATTAGTGTTTCATTATTATTATAACTTGTTATTCATTAACATAATATTGCTTCATCACTGACCTCTAATAATATGTTAGTTGTGAATGTGAACTACACTGCAAAACATTAACTACTTCATGTGTCTCATGCGTAAAATGTTAAATATCTGATTTAAGATTTAATGTAATAAACTGGCCGTTAACTATGTTGTAATGAAGTACTTTGCGTGTTTGGTGAGTAAATATGAACTCTCAGATGTAAAAGCACAGGACCTGGAATAGAACCTTGCGGGGACACCAGGACCTAGAATAGAACCTTGCCGGGACACCAGGACCTAGAATAGAACCTTGCGGGGACAACGGGACCTAGAATAGAACCTTGTGGGTCACCAGTCGTCAACTCCACCTAATCAGATTTAACCCTGTCCATATGGACACATACATGTAAATTAGTTTGGCTAGTTTGCTTACATGAATTTCATCAAGTATTCGGTACACGCCACGAGAACTATTCCCTCGAAGGGTGAATGCTCGCACACCGTGCCGCAGACTCCGTCCTCCCCTACAACAAACTGAAACAAACATTTCTATTCCATTCCATGGCCTCAGGACCTGTATTGTACTGATCTAGGATCAGGACCCCCCCCCACACACACACACTTTGACCATATCATCTTATTCTTTATTATCTAAAATGCTAAACTGATCCTAGATCAGCGCTCCTACACCGAGACACTTGATGTATAAGGGTCCAGGGTTGGCATCGCCCTACCTGCATTGGCTTGTCATACCAGCGGTTTGCCCCCATCTTCTCATGGCCTCCTCCATGGAGCATCAGCAGGGCTCGGCTGGTATCCCCAACCTCCATCCCACTGGGGTCGTCTAGACACACCACGCACAGACACTTCTCGATCACAGCCAACGACTCTCTGTTAACTGAATCTAGGGGAGGGAGGGAGGGAGGGAGGGAGGCGGACAGGCATGCAGACAGGCAGGCGGACAGACAGACCAGGTCAGTTTATGCAAATATATTTGTTTTCATAGTCTTACCATGGTTTATTTCGAATTGTTACTATGATTTAAATTATTATTTGATATTAGTCTCATTATTATAGTTATGATATTAAAATGTAGACAATAATATTTTTTGAAGTGAAACCTTTAATGAGCACGTCTCTAGTCTGGGCCCATTCTGTTCTTCCATCTGACGTCAGCAGACCAAAAGGAGGCTGTCTCTCCTCTGTGTTCTCTGCCATCTTTACCATCTTCTCCAGTTGGCTTAAGATGTCCATTTCCTTCAGTGTTTTCTCCTTTACCACTAGGTCCATCACAAAGAACTGAGAAGAAGACAAATCATTTTTAGAAATAGGATTGGATTTTTTTTGCTCCCAAAGGGAAATTTTGGACATTGAACAAAGGTGATGGTATTTCCACGTAGAATATCACAGATTAAAACATACATCTGATTAAAATGTATTTCTAAGGAAGCGACAACAACAACAAAAAAAGACTATAAGATATGCTTTATCATAACACCTCAGAATAGATTACTGGCATTACAAAAATCTATAAAGCATTTTCTCCAAGGAGCAATTCAATGTATCACTCAATCAGACACGTTGGGTCAATAGGCTGTTAAAAAACTAAAACCTGCCAATGCAAACACATCGGTCATTAGACCCCAATAGGCTGCTGACTAATGAAGGCAAAGTAAGAGAGGCAGAGGTTAACGATGTACCACCACCGCCTGCTTGAACTGTGTGTCCCAAATGCCACCTATTCCCTATGTAGTGCACTACTTTTTAACAAGAACCCTGGTCAAATGTAGTGCACTACATAGGGAACAGGATGCCATTTTGGCACACAGCTTGAAAAC
>NC_056453.1:43424648-43429648 GCF_018296145.1 Oncorhynchus tshawytscha
CATACACATGGTTAGAAGGGCAGATGTTAATGCGAGTGTATGCAAATGCTTGTGCTTCTAGTTCCGACAATGCAGTAATAACGAGCAAGTAATCTAACTAACAATTCCAAAAAAACTACTGTCATACACAGTGTAAGGGGATAAAGAATATGTACATAAGGATATATGAATGAGTGATGGTACAGAGCAGCATAGGCAAGATACAGTAGATGATATCGAGTACAGTATATACATATGAGATAAGTATGTAAACCAAGTGGCATAGTTAAAGTGGCTAGTGATACATGTATTACATAAGGATGCAGTCGATGATATAGAGTACAGTATCAACGTATGCATATGAGATGAACAATGTAGGGTAAGTAACATTATATAAGGTAGCATTGTTTAAAGTGGCTAGTGATATATTTACATCATTTCCCATCAATTCCCATGATTAAAGTGGCTGGAGTAGAGTCAGTGTCATTGACAGTGTGTTGGCAGTAGCCACTCAATGTTAGTGGTGGCTGTTTAACAGTCTGATGGCCTTGAGATAGAAGCTGTTTTTCAGTCTCTCGGTCCCAGCTTTGATGCACCTGTACTGACCTCGCCTTCTGGATGGCAGCTGGGGTGAACAGGCAGTGGCTCGGGTGGTTGATGTCCTTGATGATCTTTATGGCCTTCCTGTAGCATCGGGTGGTGTAGGTGTCCTGGAGGGCAGGTCCAGTTTGCCCCGGTGATGCGTTGTGCAGACCTCACTACCCTCTGGAGAGCCTTACGGTTGAGGGCGGTGCAGTTGCCATACCAGGCGGTGATACAGCCCGCCAGGATGCTCTCGATTGTGCATCTGTAGAAGTTTGTGAGTGCTTTTGGTGACAAGCCGAATTTCTTCAGCCTCCTGAGGTTGAAGAGGCGCTGCTGCGCCTTCCTCACGATGCTGTCTGTGTGAGTGGACCAATTCAGTTTGTCTGTGATGTGTATGCCGAGGAACTTAAAACTTGCTACCCTCTCCACTACTGTTCCATCGATGTGGAGGGGGGTGTTCCCTCTGCTGTTTCCTGAAGTCCACAATCATCTCCTTAGTTTTGTTGACGTTGAGTGTGAGGTTATTTTCCTGACACCACACTCCGAGGGCCCTCACCTCCTCCCTGTAGGCCGTCAGTCGTTGTTGGTGATCAAGCCTACCACTGTTGTGTCGTCCGCAAACTTGATGATTGAGTTGGAGGCGTGCATGGCCACGCAGTCGTGGGTGAACAGGGAGTACAGGAGAGGGCTCAGAACGCACCCTTGTGGGGCCCCAGTGTTGAGGATCAGCGGGGAGGAGATGTTGTTGCCTACCCTCACCACCTGGGGGCGGCCCGTCAGGAAGTCCAGTACCCAGTTGCACAGGCGGGGTCGAGACCCAGGGTCTCGAGCTTGATGACGAGCTTGGAGGGTACTATGGTGTTGAATGCCGAGCTGTAGTCGATGAACAGCATTCTCACATAGGTATTCCTCTTGTCCAGATGGGTTAGGGCAGTGTGCAGTGTGGTTGAGATTGCATCGTCTGTGGACCTATTTGGGCGGTAAGCAAATTGAGTGGGTCAAGGGTGTCAGGTAGGGTGGAGGTGATATGGTCCTTGACTAGTCTCTCAAAGCACTTCATGATGACGGATGTGAGTGCTACGGGGCGGTAGTCGTTTAGCTCAGTTACCTTAGCTTTCTTGGGAACAGGAACAATGGTGGCCCTCTTGAAGCATGTGGGAACAGCAGACTGGTATAGGGATTGATTGAATATGTCCGTAAACACACCGGCCAGCTGGTCTGCGCATGCTCTGAGGGCGCGGCTGGGGATGCCGTCTGGGCCTGCAGCCTTGCGAGGGTTAACACGTTTAAATGTCTTACTCACTTCGGCTGCAGTGAAGGAGAGACCGCATGTTTCCGTTGCAGGCCGTGTCAGTGGCACTGTATTGTCCTCAAAGCGGGCAAAAAAGTTATTTAGTTTGCCTGGGAGCAAGACATCCTGGTCCGTGACTGGGCTGGGTTTCTTCCTGTAGTCCGTGATTGACTGTAGACCCTGCCACATACCTCTTGTGTCTGAGCCGTTGAATTGAGATTCTACTTTGTCTCTGTACTGGCGCTTAGCTTGTTTGATAGCCTTGCGGAGGGAATAGCTGCACTGTTTGTATTCAGTCATGTTACCAGACACCTTGCCCTGATTAAAAGCAGTGGTTCGTGCCTTCAGTTTCACACGAATGCTGCCATCAATCCACGGTTTCTGGTTAGGGAATGTTTTAATCGTTGCTATGGGAACGACATCTTCAACGCCGTTCTAATGAACTTGCACACCGTATCAGCGTATTCGTCAATGTTGTTGTCTGACGCAATACGGAAACATCTCCCAGTCCACGTGATGGAAGCAGTCTTGGAGTGTGGAGTCAGCTTGGTCGGACCAGCGTTGGACAGACCTCAGCGTGGGAGCTTCTTGTTTTAGTTTCTGTCTGTAGGCAGGGATCAACAAAATGGAGTCGTGGTCAGCTTTTCCGAAAAGGGGGCGGGGCAGGGCCTTATATGCGTCTCAAAGGAAGTTAGAGTAACACTCTCCACGGAGAGTATTATACAATGATAGACTTCTTCAACCACTTTGCCTTGTGTGTGTTACTGAAATGCAACTATACAATTGTTCTGCATATGGATATTTTCTTTACAGGCTGTGAGAGGCTGTTACAGGCTGTTACAGGCTGTTACAAGCTGTGAGAGGCTGTTACAGGCTGTAACAAGCTGTGAGAGGCTGTTACAGGCTGTAACAGGCTGTGAGAAGCTGTTACAAGCTGTGAGAGGCTGTTACAGGCTGTTACAAGCTGTGAGAGGCTGTTACAGACTGTTACAGGCTGTGAGAAGCTGTTACAGGCTGTGAGAGGCTGTTACAGGCTGTTACAGGCAGTTACAGGCTTGAGAGGCTGTTACAGGCTGTTACAAGCTGTGAGAGGCTGTTACAGACTGTTACAGGCTGTGAGAGGCTGTTACAGGCAGTTATAGGCTGTTACAGGCTGTTACAGGCTGTGAGAGGCTGTTACAAGCTGTTACAGGCTGTAAGAAGCTGTTACAAGCTGTTACAGGCAGTTACAGGCTGTTACATGCTGTTACAGGCTGTGAGAGGCTGTTATAAGCTGTTACAGGATGTTACAGGCTATGAGAGGCTGTTACAGGCTGTCACAAGCTGTGAGAGGCTGTTACAGGCTGTTACAAGCTGTTACAAGCTGTGAGAGGCTGTTACAGGCTGTTACAAGCTGTGAGAGGCTGTTACAGGCTGTTACAAGCTGTGAGAGGCTGTAACAGGCTGTGAGAAGCTGTTACAGGCTGTTACAGGCTGTTACAGGCAGTTACAGGCTGTTATAGGCTGTTACAGGCTGTTACAAGCTGTGAGAGGCTGTTACAGGCTGTTACAGCTGTGAGAGGCTGTTACAGGCTGTTACAAGCTGTTACAGGCTGTTACAGGCTGTTACAAGCTGTGAGAGGCTGTTATAGGCTGTTACAGGCTGTGAGAGGCTGTTACAGGCTGTTATAGGCTGTTACAGGCTGTTACAAGCTGTGAGAGGCTGTTACAGGCTGTTACAGGCTGTTACAAGCTGTGAGAGGCTGTTACAAGCTGTGAGAGGCTGTTACAGGCTGTTACAAGCTGTTACAGGCTGTTACAGGCTGTTACAAGCTGTGAGAGGCTGTTATAGGCTGTTACAGGCTGTGAGAGGCTGTTACAGGCTGTTATAGGCTGTTACAGGCTGTTACAAGCTATGAGAGGCTGTTACAGGCTGTTACAAGCTGTGAGAGGCTGTACAGGCTGTTACAGGCTGTTACAGGCTGTTACAGGCTGTTACAAGCTGTGAGAGGCTGTTACAGGCTGTTACAAGCTGTGAGAGGCTGTTACAGGCTGTTACAAGCTGTGAGAGGCTGTTACAGGCTGTTACAGGCTGTTACAGGCTGTTACATGCTGTTACAGGCTGTGAGAGGCTGTTATAGGCTGTTACAGGCTGTTACAGGCTATGAGAGGCTGTTACAGGCTGTCACAAGCTGTGAGAGGCTGTTACAGGCTGTTACAAGCTGTTACAACAGGCTGTTACAGGCTGTTACAAGCTGTGAGAGGCTGTTACAGGCTGTTACAAGATGTGGGAGGCTGTTACAGGCTGTGAGAAGCTGTTACAGGCTGTTACAGGCTGTGTTACAGGCTGTTATAGGCTGTTACAGGCTGTTACAAGCTGTGAGAGGCTGTTACAGGCTGTTGCTGTGAGAGGCTGTTATAGGCTGTTACAGGCTGTGAGAGGCTGTTACAGGCTGTTACAAGCTGTGAGAGGCTGTTATAGGCTGTTACAGGCTGCGAGAGGCTGTTACAGGCTGTTATAGGCTGTTACAGGCTGTTACAAGCTATGAGAGGCTGTTACAGGCTGTTACAAGCTGTGAGAGGCTGTTACAGGCTGTTACAGGCTGTTACAAGCTGTGAGAGGCTGTTACAGGCTGTTACAAGCTGTGAGAGGCTGTTACAGGCGGTTACAAGCTGTGAGAGGCTGTTACAGGCTGTTACAGGCTGTTACAGGCTGTTACATGCTGTTACAGGCTGTGAGAGGCTGTTATAAGCTGTTACAGGCTGTTACAGGCTATGAGAGGCTGTTACAGGCTGTCACAAGCTGTGAGAGGCTGTTACAGGCTGTTACAAGCTGTTACAAGCTGTGAGAGGCTGTTACAGGCTGTTACAAGCTGTGAGAGGCTGTTACAGGCTGTTACAAGATGTGGGAGGCTGTAACAGGCTGTGAGAAGCTGTTACAGGCTGTTACAGGCTGTTACAGGCAGTTACAGGCTGTTATAGGCTGTTACAGGCTGTTACAAGCTGTGAGAGGCTGTTACAGGCTGTTACAAGCTGTGAGAGGCTGTTACAGGCTGTTACAAGCTGTTACAGGCTGTTACAGGCTGTTACAAGCTGTGAGAGGCTGTTATAGGCTGTTACAGGCTGTGAGAGGCTGTTACAGGCTGTTACAGGCTGTTACAAGCTG
>NC_056453.1:43435622-43573122 GCF_018296145.1 Oncorhynchus tshawytscha
TATACAGGGGTACTGGTACAGAGTCAATGTGGAGGCTATATACAGGGGGTACCTGTACAGAGTCAATGTGGAGGCTATACAGGTGTACTGGTACAGAGTCAATGTGGAGGCTATATACAGGGGGTACCAGTACAGAGTCAATGTGGAGGCTATATACAGGGGGTACCGGTACAGAGTCAATGTGGAGGCTATATACAGGGGGTACCGGTATAGAGTCAATGTGGAGGCTATATACAGGGTATTACGGTACAGAGTCAATGTGGAGGCTATATACAGGGGGTACCGGTACAGAGTCAATGTGGAGGCTATATACAGGGGTACCGGTACAGAGTCAATGTGGAGGCTATATACAGGGGGTACCGGTACAGAGTCAATGTGGAGGCTATATACAGCGGGTACCGGTACAGAGTCAACGTGGAGGCTATATACAGGGGGTACCGGTACAGAGTCAATGTGGAGGCTATATACAGGGCGTACCGGTACAGAGTCAATGTGGAGGCTATATACAGGGGGTACCGGTACAGAGTCAATGTGGAGGCTATATACAGGGTATTACGGTACAGAGTCAATGTGGAGGTTATTTACAGGGGGTACTGGTACAGAGTCAATGTGGAGGCTATATACAGGGTATTACGGTACAGAGTCAATGTGGAGGTTATATACAGGGGGTACTGGTACAGAGTCAATGTGGAGGCTATATACAGGGTATTACGGTACAGAGTCAATGTGGAGGCTATATACAGGGGGTACCGGTACAGAGTCAATGTGGAGGCTATATACAGGGGTACCAGTACAGAGTCAATGTGGAGGCTATATACAGGGGGTACCAGTACAGAGTCAATGTGGAGGCTATATACAGGGGTACTGGTACAGAGTCAATGTGGAGGCTATATACAGGGGTACCGGTACAGAGTCAATGTGGAGGCTATATACAGGGGGTAACGGTACAGAGTCAATGTGGAGGCTATATACAGGGGTACCGGTACAGAGTCAATGTGGAGGCTATATACAGGGGTACCGGTACAGAGTCAATGTGGAGGCTATATACAGGGTATTACGGTACAGAGTCAATGTGGAGGCTATATACAGGGGGCAACGGTACAGAGTCAATGTGGAGGCTATATACAGGGGTACCAGTACAGAGTCAATGTGGAGGCTATATACAGGGGGTACTTGTACAGAGTCAATGTGGAGGCTATATACAGGGTATTACGGTACAGAGTCAATGTGGAGGCTATATACAGGAGGTACTGGTACAGAGTCAATGTGGAGGCTATATACAGGAGGTACTGGTACAGAGTCAATGTGGAGGCTATATACAGGGGGTACCGGTACAGAGTCAATGTGGAGGCTATATACAGGAGGTACCGGTACAGAGTCAATGTGGAGGCTATATACAGGGGTACCGGTACAGAGTCAATGTGGAGGCTATATACAGGGGGTACCGGTACAGAGTCAATGTGGAGGCTATATACAGGAGGTACCGGTACAGAGTCAATGTGGAGGCTATATACAGGAGGTACCGGTACAGAGTCACCATCTCTCATGAGTACACAGTTCAAATCATCAATCTTCTCCTACGAAAACGTAGTTCATGTACATAGTCTCTGGTCATTGAATAGCTGTTTGCTTTTGGGTGCAGAGATTACTATGTACATTACTCCCTCTTGTCAAGTGTAATTCAATGTGTGATCATTCAACCAGCACTAATCCGATTGAGAAAATGACTGCATCATCAGCCCCTCATTGAAGGAAGCACCCTCATTACCGTGTAGTTGCTATTTCACATTCAGGGAAGGACTTTGTTATGATTATGACATTTATTTTATAAAACAAATTATATGAAATGTATTTTATGAAGTATATGAAATGTATTTTATGAACTATATGAAATGTATTTTATGATGTATATGAAATGTATTTTATGAATATATGAAATGTATTTTATGATGTGTATTTTGGACACCAAGTGTACTGTACATACTTGAGTGAGTCTTTGTGATCTCTAAAGTCTTGTTTTGGGAAGACCATGGCAGGATTGGAGTTGACTGGTAGGGCCAATCTCTGATTCAAATACATATCATCAAGCCAGTAGTCATATACCTGAGAGAGAGAGACAGAGAGAGAGAGAGAGAGGGAGAGAGAGAGAGAGAGAGAGAGAGAGTGAGAGAGAGAGAGAGAGAGAGAGAGAGAGAGAGAGAGAGAGACAGACAGAGAGAGACAGAGAGAGAGAGAGAGAGAGAGAGAGAGAGAGAGAGAGAAAATACCATGTTCACACTGATTATCATAATGTGGAGCAGGGGCGGGAGTTTGATAGATATCAGTTCACTGCTTTAATTCACGACTGACTGATCATCTGAGTGGCTGGTGATGGATGGGTCTTGCAGACGCCAAGTGGCATGTCTGATTGATCTATGGCCACAGTTTTAGATATTTCCCCACCGTTTTGTTAGCTTCAGTTCTTTCCTCTTTCCAATGCCAGCTGTTATTGATGGTCCAAGTCTATTGGGCCATTTATGGTGTTGATTGTGTTTTTAATCACAGTGTGGAGACTCTGTATGGACAGGACTCCGATTGGCTATAAAAGGACAGTCTATATGGACAGGTCTCCGATGGGTTTTAAAAGGACAGTCTGTATGGGCAGGTCTCCAATGAGCTATAAAAGGACAGTCTGTATGGACAGGTCTCCGATGGGTTTTAAAAGGACAGTCTGTATGGACAGGTCTCCGATGGGTTTTAAAAGGACAGTCTGTATGGACAGGTCTCCGATGGGCTATATATTGTTTAGCTTTCTGTTACCGACACACTGTTCTGTTATCCTGATGTACTGTGTCACTGTTTTTATTTTATTTTTACCCCTTTTTCTACCCAATTTCGTGGTATCCAATTGTTTAGTAGCTACTATCTCATCGCTACAACTGACGTACGGGCTCGGGAAAGACGAAGGTTGAAAGTCATGCGTCCTCCGATACACAACCCAACCAAGCCGCACTGCTTCTTAACACAGCACGCATCCAACCCGGAAGCCAGCCATACCAATGTGTTGGAGAAAACAATGTGCACCTGGCAACCTTGGTTAGCGTGCGCCCGGCCGCGCGATGGTGCGAGATGAGTCAAGGATATGCCTACCGGCCAAGCCCTCCCTAACCCGGACGACGGTGGGCCAACTGTGTGTCGCCCCACGGACCTCCGGTCGCGGCTGACTCTGGTCCCGGTCTCCAGTCCCACATCTCGTCATCCTGCTACTCTGTCCTGGATTCCCCACTCTACTACTCTGTCCTGGATTCCCCACTCTACTACTTCCTTGGATTCCCCTCCAGACGTGCTTACCCTGTCCCAACCCCTCTCGCTCCAGCCTCAGCCTCCGGACCTGCCTACCCTGTCTCAACCCCTCTCGCTCCAGCCTCAGCCTCCAGACCTGCCTACCCTGTCTCAACCCCTCTCGCTCCAGCCTCAGCCTCCAGACCTGCCTACCCTGTCTCAACCCCTCTCGCTCCAGCCTCAGCCTCCAGACCTGCCTACCCTGTCTCAACCCCTCTCGCTCCAGCCTCCGCACCTGGTTTCCAGTAACCCTCCCGAGCTTCCCCTGACCTGCACATCTCCCCCTGTTTTTCAATACCTACCTTGGTTACTTCATCCCAGTCTCCTTGTCTGAGTCTGCTCTTGGGTTCCCCTGTTCCACTCCACGTAACCGTACAATCTGGCCAAAGAGATGAACCCAGCAGAATCTGCTACTCTCCTCCAATTCCTCGCCGGCCAAGGTGCCCTGCTTGAGCAACATGACCAAGCCCCGAAGACCCTTCTGGAGCACATCAAGGAGTTTTCACAGAGCCTGTCTGACCTACAGGGCCGACCCTTCGCCCAGAGCTCATAACCAGTTCCAAGTCCTTCGAGAGACGTTTGTTCTGACTCCCGAGCGTTACGATGGCAACCTCGGAGCTTGCAGAGCCTTTTTGGTATTACGTTCACTAGTATTTTAGCAACAGCCCTACTCTTATGCTAGCGAATGGGCCAAGACTTCCTTGCTGATTGGCTGCCTCTGTGGAGCAGAGCTTTCCTTGGACACGGTGGTGTGGGAGAGACAGTCCCCCATCTGCTTCTCCTACTCCAGATTCATAGAGGAGGTGAAAAAAGTATTCGACCAATCGGTCTGCGGTAAGGATGCTGCTAAAAGACTCCTGTCCTTCCGTCAAGGCCCCCATAGTGTTGCTGAGATGGCGAGTGAGTTCCGCACCCTCGCCGCTGAAAGCACCTGGAATGAGGAGGCCCTTCAGGGAGCATTCCGGAACGCGCTCACTGAGACATGGTCGAGTTGGTCGAGTTGTTGTCCACGGATGAGCCTGAGGGACTTGATGAACTATCCGCTATCCGCATCGACAACCGTCTCCGTGAGCGTCAGAGGGAGAGGGTAGGTAGGGTTGCATATCCCATAACATCTGCTTCAGTGCCTTGTCCTCCTTCTCCGACTCTGGCTCGTCCAGATCCTGAACCCAACCCTGCATCCAGCAAAAGAGGGGGCTCGGCAGTAGTGGGAGATATACTGTAAAGACAAATCGCCTGCCCATCTTCCCCCAGACCCCTGTTTGAAGGCAACCTTGTGTGGCAGAGCCAGGCTTATCCTGTCTGCTCTCATCGATTTGGGAGCCGATGAGAGCTTCCTGGACCAAGGTTTTGTTACCCAGTTGGGCCTGGACCCACTCGATTCACCCCTCGATGCCAACGCTCTCAATGGACAGCTCCTCACCCGTGTCTGGGAGAGAACCGTCCTTGTCATCCTGCGTCTCTCTGGAAATCACCATGAAAAGATCAGTTTCCACATAATCGACTGTCCTTACTCTCCCATTGTTCTTGGCCATCCATGGTTAAAGCTACTCAACCCACAGATTGACTGGACCACCAGAAAGGTAACCACTTGTTCATTTTGTCACTCTAATTGTTTATATTCTGCCCTTCCCCCTGCCTTGTCTGTGCCCCAGTTCATTCCAGAACCTCAGGATCTGTCATCAGTTCCTCCCGAGTATCATGACCTAGCTCCTGTGTTCTGCAAGCATCGGCCGTACAACTGCACCCTTGACCTCTATCCTGGAGCTCCTCTCCCCAGTAGCCGGTTGTTTAACCTCTCTGGCTGCAGGACTTATCAAGCCATCTTCCTCCTCGGTGGGTGCTGGGTTTTTCTTTGTGAAGAAGGATGGGTCCCTGAGGACATGCATAGACTTCAGTGTTAAGAACAAGTACCCCTTGCCACCCATCAGCTCTGCTTTTAACCCCCTCCATGGTGCCACGGTGTTTACCAAACTTGACCTCCGGAATGCCTTCCACCTTGTCCGCATAAGAGACGGGGGCATTCAACGCACAACTGGGTCACTGAGTATTTAGTCATGCGTTTTGGATTTACTAACGCCCCTGCTGTTTTCCTATAACCTAGTCGATGATGTGCTGAGGGTTGTGATTGGACGTTTCGTTTTTTGTCTATTATATGACATCATGATTTTTTTACAAGGACCCTGAGGCTCACCAGCAACACCTTCGCCAAGTTCTTCAACGGCTGTTGGAGAAAAAGCTTTTTGTTAAATTTCTTGACGTACCCATCCAGTTAGCGGGAATCATTTTTGTCAACATCCGCTGAATTGCAGAGCGCCAAATTCAAATTAAATTACTAAAAATATTTTATTTTCATTCAATCAAAAGTGCAATATTGCAAACCACAGCTTAGCTTGTTGTTAATCCACCTGGCGTGTCAGATTTCAAAAAAGCTTTTCGGCGAAAGCATACCAAGCGTTTATGTAAGGACATCTCTCTCAGCAGATACAACATTACAAACAGCTAGCAGCAAAGTAGATTGGTCACGAAAGTCAGAAAAGCAATAAAATGAATCGTTTACCTTTGATGATCTTCGGATGTTTGCACTCACGAGACTCCCAGTTACACAATAAATGTTGCTTTTGTTCCATTAAGATTATTTTTATATCCAAAATACATCCATTCGGTTGGCGCGTTATGTTCAGAAATCCACAGGCTCGAGCGGTCACAACCAGGCAGATGAAAATTCCAAATAGTATCCGTAAAGTTCGTAGAAACATGTCAAACGTTTTTATAATCAATCCTCAGGTTGTTTTTACAATAAATGATCGATAATATTTCAACCGGACTGTAGCTTCTTCAATAGGAGAGAGAGAGAAATGTCTGCTCCACTCTGTTGGCGCATGCAAAACCCTGCTGGCACCTAGCCATCCACTGACTCGATGGGATCTTTCTCGCTCATTTTTCAGAATAAAACTATGTCTAAAGACTGTTCACACCATGTGGAAGCCATGGGAAAAGGAATCTGGTTGATATCCCTTTAAATGGAGGGAAGGCATGCAATGGAACAGAGAGCTTTCAGGAAAAACAGCACAACCTGGTTCAATTTTCCTCAAGTTTTCGCCTGCAATTTCAGTTCTGTTATACTCACAGACAATATTTTGGCAGTTTATGAAACTTTGGAGTGTTTTCCATCCTAATCTGACAATTATATGCATATTCTAGATTCTGGGCCTGAGAAATAGGCAGTTTCATTTGGATACGTTTTTCATCCAAACATCAAAATACTGCCCCCTACACTCAACAAGTTAAAGCTGAAAAACATGAGTTCCATGCTGCTAGAGTCTTTCCTGGGTTATATTACTGCACAGGGACAGTTACGTATGGACCTCACCAAGGTCATGGCAGTCACAGAGTGGCCTGCGCCCTCCAACCTGAACCAGCTACAGCGTTTCCTGGGGTTTGCACATTTTACAGACGTTTCAACCCACAACTACAGCCGTCTGGCAGCACCTCTCACCACCACCTCCACTCCGTTCCACTGGACTCCTGAGACAGAGGCAGCATTCCTGGAACTCAAGCGTCGCTTCACCTCCGCTTCGGTCCTCTCTCAACAAGACCCAGGACTCCAGTTCATCATGGAGGTGGACTCCTCTGACACTGGGATAGGTGCTGTTCTGTCTCAACGTTCCCCTCTGATCAGAAGATCCACCCATGTGCATTCTTTTTCCGTAAGCTCTCACCAGCAGGGGAATTTTGACATCGGAAACCGGGAACTCCTGTCGATAAGATGTCTCTGGAGGAATGGCGTCACTGGCTGGAGGGCTTTGTAACCCCCTTCATCGTGTGGACTGACCATAACAACCTGTCCTACATCCAGACCGCCAAACGTCTGAAATCCCGGCACGTCAGGTGGGCCTTGTTCTTAGGTAGATTAAATTTCACACTAACTTATCACCTCGATTCGAAGAATACCAATGCCTGATGCCCTCTCTCGCCAGTTCACCACCGACAACACGGCTACCAAGCCAGAAGCCATTGTGCCATCCACCTGCAAGGTTGCCGCCGTCACGTGAGAGATTGAGTCCCGCATCCCCCAGGCTCAGCAAAACCAGCCGGCTAATGGTCCTTGTAATGCTCTGTTTGTTCCAGATTGTGTAATGCTCTGTTCTTCAGTGGGGCCATTCTACCCACCTCACCTGTCACCCTTACCTTTTTTGCATCAGTGCTTTTGGTGGCCCACCATGGAGAGAGAGAGGTCCTGGAGTTTGTCTCGGCCTGTTCGGTTTGTGCCCGGAACAAAACCTCCACTAAACCCACTTCCGGTCTGCTCCGCCCTCTTCCCATACCCAGTCACCCCTTGTCACACATAGCTCTGGACTTTTTCACTGGCCTTCCCCCATCTAATGGTAACTCCGTAATCCTCACCATTAGTGACAGATTTTCCAAAATGTCTTACTTCATTCCCCTCTCCGAGCTCCCGTCCTCCAAGGACACTGCGGACCTGTTAGTATCCCATGTGTTTTGTTTGCATGGTATCCCCACTGACATCGTTTCCGACAGGGGACCCCAGTTTACATCCCAGGTATGGAGATCCTTCTGTTGAGCTCTTGGTATCAATGTCAAGCTTTCTTCTGGATATCACCCCCAGACCAATGGCCAGACCGAACAGGCCAACCAAGAGATGGAGACTGCCCTACGCTGCATGACTTCTTCTAACCCTTCCCCCTGGAGAGCTCAGCTACCCTGGGTTAAATATGCTCACAACACCCTCACCAACTCCTCATCGGGTATGTCACCCTTTGAGTGTGCTCTGGGTTACCAACTTCCCTTGTTCCCTGCTCAAGAGGTTGAGGTTGCAGTTCCCTCTGTCCAGGACCATCTGCGCCATTGTCACCGTACCTAGAGATAGGCCCAGGCTGCCCTTCTTGCCTCCGACTGGACCCAGTACCAAGCCAACCGTGGCCGGGCCTCCGCTCCAGTCTAAACCCCAGGTCAAAGGGTACGGCTCTCATCGAAGGACCAGCCATTGAAGGTGGCATCGAAGAAACTTTCCCCCCGATTCATTGGTCCCTTTGAAATTGACCTTGTCATTAACCCCTCTGCGGTGAGCCTGAAACTCCCAGCCTCTCTCAGGATCCATCCTACCTTCCATGTATCCCTGACTAAACCTGTCTGCTCCAGTCCCCTGTCTCCTCGGAGACAAGCATTTCGGTTTACAAGCATTTCGCTACACTCGCATTAACATCTGCTAACCATGTGTATGTGACAAATAAAAAATTTGATTTCCTCCTGCACAGCTCCTCCACCCCCTCGGCTCATCGATGACCATCCTGCCTATACCGTCCGGCGGCTTCTGAATGTGCACCATCGGGGTCGTGGCTGGCAGTACCTGGTGGACTGAGAGGGATACGGGCCTAAGGGACGCTGCTGGGTGCCCTGCTATCACATTCTGGACCCCTCCCTCTTACGGGATTTCTATACCTCACACCCAAATAAGCCTGGTTCTAAGTGGCGCCCGTAGAGGGGGGGGGGGTACTGTCACATCTGCTCCTGCAACGCACTCTACTACTCATTTGGTGTCTCCTTGACCTGCTGCCACTCCCTCAGTACTCTCTCCCTCTCCCCCTCTCCCTCTCTGTGTGATTGCGTGAGTGGAGACAGGTGTGCTGGAGTCAGAGTAGATCCCCACCAGCTGCAACCTGTTCCATAATCAAGACCTCTAAAAATACTCAGCCCTGCTACTTCCACACTGCCAGATCGTAATCTCTGCTCAGTAGGTCTACGTTTCTAGCCGTTAGTTCCTATTCAGATCCTGTTGTCCTGTCGTGCCTGTTTTCCTTTCCTGCCGCTGTTTTCCTCTCCGCTACAGTTCTGCCCGCTCTGACTCTGGTCCCTGTCTCCAGTCCCACGTCTCGTCATCCTGCTACTCTGTCCTGGATTCCCCACTCTACTACTCCCTTGTATTCCCCTCCTGACCTGCTTACCCTGTCCCAACCCCTCTCGCTCCAGCCTCAGCCTCCACACCTGGTTTCCAGTAACCCGCCCAAGCTTCCTCTGACCTGCACTCCATCTCCCCCTTCTGTTTCAATAAATACCTTAGTTACTTCATCCCAGTCTCCTCGTCTGAGTCTGCAATTGGGTTCCCCTTTTTCACTCCATGTAACAGTTGAAGTATACACTAGATCGATGGTAGACTGCTTTTGTGTGCTTTACACATCTGGGAGGGTAAAGTGCATCCCACTCCACACCAGATCTGAATATTCCCACTCCACACCAGATCTGAATATTCCCACTCCACACCAGATCTGAATATTCCCACTCCACACCAGATCTGAATATTCCCACTCCACACCAGATCTGAATATTCCCACTCCACACCAGATCTGAATATTCCCACCCCACACCAGATCTGAATATTCCCACTCCACACCAGATCTGAATATTCCCACTCCACACCAGATCTGAATATTCCCACTCCACACCAGATCTGAATATTCCCCTCCACACCAGATCTGAATATTCCCACTCCACACCAGATCTGAATATTCCCACTCCACACCAGATCTGAATATTCCCACTCCACACCAGATCTGAATATTCCCACTCCACACCAGATCTGAATATTCCCACTCCACACCAGATCTGAATATTCCCACTCCACACCAGATCTGAATATTCCCACTCCACACCAGATCTGAATATTCCCACCCCACACCAGATCTGAATATTCCCACTCCACACCAGATCTGAATATTCCCACTCCACACCAGATCTGAATATTCCCACTCCACACCAGATCTGAATATTCCCACTCCACACCAGATCTGAATATTCCCACTCCACACCAGATCTGAATATTCCCACTCCACACCAGATCTGAATATTCCCACCCCACACCAGATCTGAATATTCCCACTCCACACCAGATCTGAATATTCCCACTCCACACCAGATCTGAATATTCCCACTCCACACCAGATCTGAATATTCCCACTCCACACCAGATCTGAATATTCCCACTCCACACCAGATCTGAATATTCCCACTCCACACCAGATCTGAATATTCCCACTCCACACCAGATCTGAATATTCCCACTCCACACCAGATCTGAATATTCCCACCCCACACCAGATCTGAATATTCCCACCCCACACCAGATCTGAATATTCCCACTCCACACCAGATCTGAATATTCCCACTCCACACCAGATCTGAATATTCCCACTCCACACCAGATCTGAATATTCCCACTCCACACCAGATCTGAATATTCCCACTCCACACCAGATCTGAATATTCCCACTCCACACCAGATCTGAATATTCCCACTCCACACCAGATCTGAATATTCCCACTCCACACCAGATCTGAATATTCCCACCCCACACCAGATCTGAATATTCCCACTCCACACCAGATCTGAATATTCCCACTCCACACCAGATCTGAATATTCCCACTCCACACCAGATCTGAATATTCCCACTCCACACCAGATCTGAATATTCCCACTCCACACCAGATCTGAATATTCCCACTCCACACCAGATCTGAATATTCCCACCCCACACCAGATCTGAATATTCCCACTCCACACCAGATCTGAATATTCCCACTCCACACCAGATCTGAATATTCCCACTCCACACCAGATCTGAATATTCCCACTCCACACCAGATCTGAATATTCCCACTCCACACCAGATCTGAATATTCCCACTCCACACCAGATCTGAATATGCCCACCCCACACCAGATCTGGCTTCTGTTTTCAATACAGTACAAACCTAGCATGGAGAGACAATATATCACTCATTACTCCCATACTGCTAACAGAATACCCATGGATTTGAATGCTTAGTGTTGCTAGAGGGTCTTGTCTGCCTCCCAAACATCACCTTATTCCCTTTAGTGCACACTAGCTCTGACCACACCCCTATGAACTCTGGTTAAATGTAGTGCACTATCTAGGCAATAGGATGCCATTTGGGATGCCCCTTTGTCTGAGCGAGGGAGGGAGTTTACCCAGTTGTGTGTGTTGATGCTCTTTTCCAGTAGCTTCTCCTGCAGCAGCTCTCCAGTGCCGCCTGGTTCTCCAAACTTCTCCACAATGGATTTAGTCTTCTGGTACTGTTCCTCCTTCACCAGGTGTTTAATACTGGTCAGGTACATGTCCAGGGTCTGCTTCAGGGGTGGGACAGGCACCTTGGGCAGGACCTAGAGTCGTGAAGATCAATCAATCAATCACTCTCTCTCTCTCTCTCTCTCTCTCTCTCTCAATTCAATTCAATTCAATTCAAGGGCTTTATTGGCATGGGAAACATGTGTTAACATTGCCAAAGCAAGTGAGGTAGATAATATATAAAGTGAATATATAAAGTAAAATAATCTCTCTCTCTCCTCTCTTCTCTCTCATCTATCAAGCAATTAATCAATCTATCCAATTTATTCATAAAGCTCTTTTTACATCAGTAAGTGGCAACAAATGTGTGTTACTGTACATTAACCAAGCCTATACCCCAAAGGGCAGGCAGCTATTGTAATGACTGGGATAAACATTGGACTCATTGAGGCTGCACCCAAAAGGACAACATGTGTTCATCAGTGTAAGGAAGCTGTTGTCCTGTCTGTAGGCATTTATTCATTAGTCGGAGCATTACAGCTCGTATTTGCTTCCTGAAGTGTATCTTTAAAGCTTGCATTCTTAGAACCTGAGTAAATTATTAATTCAAACCGCTTGAAGCCACGTTAAGAATGAATTTTACAGCGTCCTGTGGGAAACGAAAATTATGCCTTTGATCGAAACAGCTAAGGTTATTTTATATTGAATAAAATGCTAATTAAATTTTTACGGAGTTAGTGTGTTGATTAATAATTTGTTCGTTGGGTCCGATGTGTTGGAATCCGTCTGTCATTGTGGTCAATGTAATTTGTGAGAGTGGGTTACCTACATCAAATGTGAATCAGGTATGATTGAACGCATAGGTTGGTAATGTTATAACTCGAAATTTGCTCCAAGAAAATGGCCATTCTCGGGGAGATACATTACAATCGTATCGTTCTGAATTCAATTGAATTTAGGCTTACTTAATTAATCCCCAGTCGGCAACTGAAGTTTCACTCCGCGGGCACGTGCTTCGTTCATATTCATCATAACCTAAACCAATGTTGCTAGGTACTTTCTGGTAGCATAGGCTGAACTGCTCGGGCAACGTAAAAGTTCATTGTTGAGAACCCTTTTGACTTCCCGGATTACTTCACCACGGGATTTCTCACAATTCGCAGAATGTGTATCCCTGTTGCTACAATTATGCACGGGGACTGCATCTTCTTTGGTGATTTAGTTGGTATCTTCCTACAAAACAGCCTGGATAAATTGGCCTTTACATGTAATAGGTTTAGAATTTGAAAAGTAATTTGAGTGCATTGTAGGCCTATCACGGTTTACAACTCTTTCCTTTTGGTAGGTAGTGTGACATAGTGTAATTTGATTCTGCATCACTTTTTTTGATAGTTTCCATTTGGGATAATACAAGTGTAGTACTTCCAGCCTGTCAATTCTCTAGTTTTTGCCCCTAGTGGTCACGAGGACACAGTAGAAATATTCGCGTTTCAAAACCATCCTCTTTTCAGCACCACGGACAGCGCCTGTATCTGTTAAACTAGCAGTGGTTGACAAGGTTGTTGCTCCATACTTTTTCCAATGATAAAGTCAGTGCGTTAGTTCTGTAATCCACTTATGAAAATCCCTTCTCACTAAATGTATAAAAAAATATATTAAAAAGAGCAAGCCGAATTTGTAACAATAAATACATAATTTTGTAGTCTATACTATTGCTATACAAAACGAACTCCCTAAAATAGCCTTTCAGCAATGGTATGTTGCCAGTCACAAATAACCATGTTACAAAACAGCAACAGTATGAAAATAATGAAGTAAAGCAAAGCAACGTGATTCTACATGCTGGATTCTAAATCAATAAATGAATATCGATTAAGCTATTGCTTTTGCAACCCACCTGAATAACATATTTGTCTCTGACCTTATAAGCAGATAAAGCCTTCATTTTAATATACCGGCAGAGATAAAGGATATTAAGGAATAACTGATGGTAAAATACCAAGGACTATCCTTCATTACACTCAGTATGAAACAAAATCGAATGTAACGAAAAGCGTTTCTTACATAGCTTTCCCTGCGGCCTTTCGGCGGCTCTCTCTCCACGATAGGCATGCTGTTGCCCGGTCTGGATCAGTCAGGTGAAAGTAATTTGAAAACCCTCAAGAGTTGGTTTAAGTTCAACCTCTTGAACGAATCCAGTACATCCAAATCATTCAAAGGGAAGAAAAAAGGGGGATTACGGTGAAATTGATTAGACTATATCTTAGAACTGTAACTGTGAAGTTATAATTATCAGTGAGATTTAAAAACTAAAATCCTTAGTGCCAATATGAATCTCTGTTAAATATAATACATTATTGTATAAACACAGGCTACATAACCACCAACACAATCTTTCCACAAGTATTAATCGACGAGCTGTCTCCTTCCAAGTCATCCAAACAAAGCACTTCATGCATCAGTTAACTTGCTGAACTAGCCATATTTGTGAATAATGAGGATAAGGAAAATGATTTCCGCTTACCTGAGCAATCCTTTTCTCCTGAAGAGGTCAAAAATGTTTGCAACTAGATGACAGTGTTCCGGATCCGTGTTCATAGAACTCCTTTGACGCGAAGGAATGTTCTTTCACCTCTCTGTCTCCAAGATATCCACGCCTACTTCAGACCCATTGCAAGGCTTAGTAAAGATGCTCTAGGTGGGGTTTGTCTCTAGCCACTGGGCACAGACGTCAATTCAACGTCTATTCCACGTTGGTTCAACGTGATTTCATTGAAATGACGTGGAAACAACGTTTATTCAACCAGTTTGTGCCCAGTGGGTACTTACCCCCGCAGGCAGCAAACTCCTCCCATCGAAATCTATTTGTGGAACATATTATTTGACAGCTTGCCTTGCCCCTGACCACCTCTGACAAAGTAGGAAAATTATCTTGAAATAGTAGTTGTTACTAGCAGGGTAGCCGGTAGGACTTTATCGAGTGTGTCGGATCTCGGAAATAAGGTGGCTTTCCGAGTTTGAGAGCTGAAAATCAAAGAATAACTTGACTACCTATACTTGGTTGTTGAGTGAACAATATTGTTAGAACCGTTCTCCGTGTAGGCGTCAGCTGCGAAGCGTTTTCACAGAGCAACAATGTCAACTTTCAGAACAATGGACAGTGCTGAGAGCCAGCTTGTTGCACTACGTCTTTACGCACAACCAAGTATACGTTTACATTACGATATATGAGCTACATCATTCCTAAATAATAAGAATGTGATTCGCATACTGTCGCTGCTCGCTCTTTCTCCCCTCTCACTCATTCACACACTCACAACACACGCACTCTCGCTCTCTGGCTCTCGTGCGTAATTGCACTGAACAAAATTATGTAATCAATACAAATCCACAGTGAAACGATTAGTTGGTTGAAGTATCATATTCAACACCCGTACTTCAAAACAATTCGTTGATTATCTTTACAGTATGGGTTGAATAACAATCTACCCCTGTAAGTGTAATTTTCTCACACATCTCTGACTGCAAAGCGTTTACTCGAAAGTCCAAATTACTCACAGATATTGTGCCATATTGTGCCAATAATGTTTGTAGCAGAGATGACTAAATTGTTAACTAACTAAATTGTTAATTAAATTACCTCAGGGTCCGTCGGGATACAAATATTGTGTATTATCTTCAACGTCCCAAATGGGGCAAAAACTGTTTGAATCAACGTTGTTTCCATGTAATTTCAACAAGAACATTCAACGTGATGACGTTGAATCATCTCGGAAAACTGACTGGATTTGAAAAAGGAAAAGGAATTTCGTCTCTTTTTTTTTTACTCAACTTTTTAACATTCAATCCAACGACACGGTGAACTTTGCTTTTGATTTAACGTCGAATTCACATTATTTGACAACTCAACCAAATGTAAATCAAAAGACGTTAAACTGACGTCTGTGCCCAGTGGATCTCTTCTATTCAACATGGGGATTGCAAGTTTACATAAGGATTCATATCAACTTGTTTATTTGGTAATATTATGACCTTCGTTTGATTAAAATATGGTTTAATCATCTCACTATAAATAATTATGACACACACAAAACACGTTTATATTTAAATACAATTTATTATAACTATAGTCGATAAATTAACATATGTTAATATGTCTACTCAGGATATAGGAAGTTGTTATTGAGCTATTACGGATACTTATGCTTTGACGATACACGCATACATCACGCATACGCTCAAATATGCATAGGCACACATACAATTTAATAATTTACTATGTAAATATTCACATATGTACAAAACGCATTCCAATATAATACACTACATTTTCAGGAAAACATAACTTCAATGAAAAATACAGATGTCACAATTACGTTTCGAAATTAGATATGGAAAAGAAAAACCCCAATTAACAAAAATGTTAATTAAAATGATTGTCAATATGTCAACGAAATTATAAATGCAATCATAGGTTGACAAACCTAAAAACGAGTTATTTTTTGTGATGCGTTGATAGTTGGTCGTGTATTTATCATATCAATATAACATTTGACATACATTTATCTATTTACCTTTTTACAATACTCTGCAGTAGTTATGCGCACACAGTGTATTGTATTAGACCTTTCAGATTAGACGGCCAGAAGAAACATATTACGTACATAGAAGACGTGTTCAAAGACCATGACATTACAGTCAAAATAAAATCCCCTTTGGAAACGGGTCACATCATCATGATTAGGTGATTTGGTATGTGTATATTGTACACCAGTAGCCCTACATTACAGAGTGAAGTGACTGTCTAACCCACTCTTTTGGCAGGTACTTAAATCCGAACGGAATGTGTACAAATTCTCGAACTCTCGGTAATGGATTCGGGGACGTTCTAAGTATTGCTACAGTATTCTAGATGTAGTCTGAATATTCTAACTGTACTCTGGACCAGAGAATTCATCTACAGAGGCGAGTGTTTGTGCTCTAAACGGGTCGAACCCTCCATTCTCATCCACCACCACAGGCAAGCAGTCCCCTGCTGAACTATAACCCTTCTTCTTGCCTCTCCGCTCCTCCATTTTCATGGTATCACACAGACCCTCGGGTTCATCATCGTCCACCAACAGGTTATCTCTCTCAGAGTAGGACGGTTTCATTTGGCACACGTTGCGGAGGAACAGAAGGGCCGGAGCGTACAGGACGTTGACGAGGCCCATGCCCAGGTTGAGTTGGACAAACCCATAGTTGTGCACTATATTTCCCGCCACGATAGGACCCATGGCATAGGCGACAGAATAGGAGATGTCAGCTAAAGCGTAGACGCTGCCGTACACGGACACGTGACGCACGTCGACCAGAAAGGCAAGAGTTGGCAACAGGGCGGTGTCCACGAGAGCGATGCCGAAACATATGCCGCACAACGGGGCGATTAACTGGCCGAATGTTTTGCATGCTGGAATGGTGCACGAGCTGGCCCCGATAATGACCATACCTAAGGCTCCATAGAACCACTGCAGGTTGGGGTACTTAGCAGCCAGTTTGACGGTCATGTACACACCCAGAACATGCGGGAAGAAAGCAGGCAGCCAACATAATCCCATTTCCCACTTAGTTGAATGCATGGTGCTCTCCATCCAGTTGGCTATGGTGGGCTCCAGAAAGGCCAGCGGGATATTACACACTGTCAGGGCACCTGCCACAACAGCTATGTAGGGGTCAACCATTAGTTTGTAGATGGGGGTGCCCACCGGCATATTGTCTCTAGTCCTGTTCGAGAACGGCTTGATCACTGTCAAGAGCAGAATCCCGTCTATAAGGCAAACCACGGCGAGAACGATAAACGGTACTCTTTTACCTGCAAACTCGTACAGGATACCCCCAAAGGGTGGCGCTACCAGGCTCCCAAAAGAGATGAACGCCAGGGCGATACCGAGGGCTTTAGTTCTCTCCGATTCTTCGGTGTATTTATCTGCTATCATGGCAATTCCTGAGGTGTCCGCGAAAGCTGAGCCCAGACCTTGTAAACTACGGGCGAAAAACAGCGTCGCGTAGTTCTCAGCAAAAGCAAATATACACGTAGAGAAGAACATCACGGTTAGTCCGATTAGGAGGGGGATATCGTATCCAACACGATCTATGAAAGTTCCTGACAACGGGTTCACTAAAAGCTGCAGGATAGCCTTCGATGCAAACAGTACTCCTATTTGAACATCTAAATTGTCCCTGTTGTTTTTAGCTTGGGCTGAGCTCATTGTGGTGTTGATTGAATAATTCTGATGTATAACTAGGTGGACGTGCTCTGCTTGCTCAAGCTCTAAATCAGCAAGGTAGTCGGGAATAATCGGGACTATAACCATATAGAGCATATTGTCTAGAAGGAGAGCCACGCAGACAATGACTAAAATAATCCGTCTTTGGTGGTCGGGGGCTTTCATTTTGTTGCCAAACTGTTTGGTTTTTTCTCCCATCTCGGACAGTTTTACAGCGGCTGATTTGGCCAGCCCGGAGGACCCCCCTGTATCCATGATGATCTGCTGTTGTTGTTGTCAATACAAAACGGCAGTGTTGTTTTCTTCTCCTCTCTCGTCTCTGCTCTCTTATACAGAAATCTCAGCACTACAGATAATACTATCCTGGAACATTTACGTAGCTGTTTCTTGGTTCACTTACGCGGTGCGAAAGACAAAGGGGTAGCAGGCTTGGAACTTTCCTCCGTGTGATTTTCTGACAGCGCGCGATGCTGCGGGCTTCATCGGTGGTTGGTCTTGTTTCACCCCCCTTGCGCTCACATTAGGCGCTGTTTCATGGTCCGGAGTAGTGAAGTGGTGAAATATTTTGTGCTCTTCTCTACACGGTGTAAAGACTTCAACCTCTAATACTCCATGTCAAGTTTCTATGGAAACGTTTTTAGAAGTTGTTTATGGAACTTGGGACCCTATATGTCCGATTCCAATGCTCATATCTCCTACTGTATCACCTGTAGCACGTGTGTGTTCCGTTCTGAGATCAGGAATGGCTTCGTTGCCATTGGTACTTACGCATTGACTCGCAGGTCTGTCGATATTTTTTTTGTTTATTTTTTTCCCCTCTCCCTCAATTTCACCAAGGGCTGTGACGCATCACCAACTTGGCCCCAAGTGGATCCTTTGCCAGTTGCGTCCTTTATGCTAATTCAGAAAATTGCACTAGTGAGCGTCATCACGACTCCTCCATACACGAGCGCAGGAAAGCCCTCCCAGCAGTGCACACTGCTTAACCCTTGAGTTTCCTGAAGTACTTAAACGTATATTCCGTAACATTCCATATGTTTAGGCCTACATTGTAAGCCTAATATCAATGATTGAACGTGTCACTGTTTCTTTACAATTCTTTAATCACCATAGATTAATATACTGGCAATATAGAGGATATCTGGAAAATAACTAATATATGTCTAATTAGGCCTATGGGTATCGTTATTTCAAATCGAGAAGACTAACCTTAGTTTGTGGATTTGGCTTTGTTGAAAAACTATTCATTGATCCAGTCACAGCAATCGTTCCAATATAACCTAAAACATCCTAAATAAATATTGATACCTGCAGCCATTTTTTTAAATGTAAAATATTTACTACCTGACGTGTATACTTTATGTCCCATACAGGCAATCATAGCCTATTGTCCGCTTATATTATCATGATATAATAATATATAATATTGCCATATATTAAACATGAATGTAACAACATAATACTGGACCTGTAAATAGCTGTGCAGCAACGCTCCCCATCCAACCTGACAGAGCTTGAGAGGATCTGCAGAGAAGAATGGGAGAAACTCCCCAAAAACATCTCTGAAGAGACCTGTAAATAGCTGTGCAGCAACGCTCCCCATCCAACCTGACAGAGCTTGAGAGGATCTGCAGAGAAGAATGGGAGAAACTCCCCAAAAACATCTCTGGAGAGACCTGTAAATAGCTGTGCAGCAACGCTCCCCATCCAACCTGACAGAGCTTGAGAGGATCTGCAGAGAAGAATGGGAGAAACTCCCCAAAAACATCTCTGAAGAGACCTGTAAATAGCTGTGCAGCAACGCTACCCATCCAACCTGACAGAGCTTGAGAGGATCTGCAGAGAAGAATGGGAGAAACTCCCCAAAAACATCTCTGGAGAGACCTGTAAATAGCTGTGCAGCAACGCTCCCCATCCAACCTGACAGAGCTTGAGAGGATCTGCAGAGAAGAATGGGAGAAACTCCCCAAAAACATCTCTGAAGAGACCTGTAAATAGCTGTGCAGCAACGCTCCCCATCCAACCTGACAGAGCTTGAGAGGATCTACAGAGAAGAATGGGAGAAACTCCCCTTAAAACATCTCTTGAGAGACCTGTAAATAGCTGTGCAGCAACGCTCCCCATCCAACCTGTTGTTTGGATGTTTTCACTTTGTCATTGTGGGTTATTGTGTGTAGATTGATGAGGGGAAAAAAATGTGTATTTATAATCCATTTTAGAATTAAGGCTGTAATGTAACAAAATGTGGGGAAAGGGAAAGGAAAAGGGTCTGAATACTTTCCGAATAAACAGTAAATAATACGCAGCTTCACCGGTTCTTTCTTGTGTTTGGATAGTTTGTTAAGTAGTTGCAGATGTACACCTACTAGTTACACAACCTGGTCTCAGAGCATTTCGTATTATTCGGTATGTAAATCCGAGACACCCCACTTAACATGATTATGTTTGGTATGGTTCATAAGACAGATGGTTACTTAAGGCCAAAAACGAAAGGAGGGGGGTTGTTCGGGGTGGATGGGTAGGTGTAGAATAAGAATGTCTAGCAACCCAAAGGTTGGGAGTTCAAATCTCATCATGGACAACTTTAGCTAATTAGCAACTTTTCAACTACTTGCTACTTTGCAACTAAACTACTTAGCATGTTAGCTAACGCTTCCCATAACCCTAAACTTAACCTGTCCCATAACCCTAAACTTAACCCGTCCCATAACTCTAAACTTAATAACCCTTTAACCTAACTCCTAAATTTAACCCTAACCTTAACCCCAAGCCCCTAGCCATGGTATATTTAGCAAATTCGTAACATATAATACAAATTGTAATTCGTATCGTATCACACGAAATTGGTGATGGACATCCACAAATGTATACATACCATAAGAAACATATCATGGGCCTCCCGGGTGGCGCAGTGGTTAAGGGCGCTGTACTGCAGCGCCAGCTGTGCCATCAGAGACTTTGGCACAGCTGTCGTAACCGGCCGCGACCGGGAGGTCCATGGGGCGACGCACAATTGGCCCAGCGTCGTTCGGGTTAGGGAGGGCTTGGTCGGTAGGGATGTCCTTGTCTCATCGCGCACCAGCGACTCCTGTAGCGGGCCGGGCGCAGTGCGCGCTAACCAAGGTTGCCAGGTGGACAGTGTTTCCTCCGATACATTGGTGCGGCTGGCTTACGGGTTGGCTGCGTGCTGTGTTAAGAAGCAGTGCGGCTTGGTTGGGTTGTGTATCGGAGGATGCATGACTTTCAACCTTCGTCTCTCCCGAGCCCGTACGGGAGTTGTAGCGATGAGACAAGATAGTAGCTACTAAAAACAATTGGATACCACGAAATTGGGGAGAAAAAGGGGTAAAAAAAAAGAAACATATCATACTAAATGAGGTGTCACGGATTTACGTACATAATAATATGTAACGCTCTGAGACCAGGTTGAGTTACAGAGAAATGGCTTTGTATCGTGTCATTTAATTAAAATGAAGCCCTGTCTCATCGTTACCCTCCATGCCACGTATCTTGTGCTTGCTCTGGGATGATAGTGGCTTTGGCGCCCGGATGAGCGGCGTCCCAAACGTTTCAGCACCACGGCGGAGTGAACAGCTCCCTTCCAGTGAGCAGCCAGACGGGCTCCGCATTTGGACCTGTAAAGTGATCAAATCAGTAGCATATTTCTCTACACAGCGTCACATTCTCTCCAGATTGATATGAAGTAGAATTTAAAACGCACCCGAATTAAACGACTTAACCTACACTAACTGACAGTTATTTCAAACATTCTCAGGTTAAACGATTTATTATCCCACGCCAGGCAGGAAATCCCAGAATGTTACGTCATTCATGCACACAAAGCGAGTATTTTTCTCTGCCATAGAGCGTTGAGATTGCATAGTAACTAAATAGCCTGTTTCTAAAAGGGAGCAGGCTTCAGGAGTAGGCACTTACTTACTATACACATATACAAGACAATGGTGCAATCTAGTGGTCACTAAAAAGACTACAGTTCTATTATGTCTCATGTACAGGATGTAAGCCTTGATGTGATTGTAAGCACACTCTTTAGCACTCGTACCCGATGTGTCATGGTGCAGCCATTGGTAATGGACTAGAGTTTCAGTCTCAGAACGGAGTAGAGAGCTCCCGGCAATATTTCAAACAGGCGGGCTAGATGCTCCGCAGTTAACCCTTTTGATCAAGCATGTTTTAGAGGTCTTTATAAATGCAATTGTTATTGACAATCGTCTTTTTTCAGTAACTTTCCAGAACTTTCCAGAAATCCTGGATGGAGAATTTGTTTTTTAAAAACTTTTTCCGTCCTGATTCCAGGAATCTAACAACCAGGATTTCTGGAAAACTTGGGATTTCATGCAGCCCTATTATAGCAGTCTCAACTGTTCCTAGTTTGCCTGTGGCGTAGTCTTATCATATGTGTCCACTAGATGGCGCTACACACGTGGTGATAGTACCCAGGCCTGATTGATAGGATGCAAAATCAAGGATATTACCATGCTATCAATAATCATGTGAACATGACTATTATTAATCCATTCAAAACCACTCACTGTTGTTAACATAAATATTTAAGCCATGAATCATAAAAACAAAAATATGTTTTAGTCAAATTTGCAGGTTTTCTGAAAATCCTGGTTGGAAGTTTCCAGATTTCCCTTCCGATTCCAAGAATCTTTCAACCAAGAGTTCTAGAAAACCTGGGAATTTTAGGGAAAGTTACAGAACCATGTGTCACATACACATGGTTAGCAGATGTTAATGCGAGTGTAGCGAAATGCTTGTGCTTCTAGTTCCGACAATGCAGTAATAACGAACAAGTAATCTAACTAACAATTCCAAAAAACTACTGTCTTATACACAGTGTAAGGGGATAAAGAATATGTACATAAGGATATATGAATGAGTGATGGTACAGAGCAGCATAGGCAAGATACAGTAGATGGTATAGAGTACAGTATATACATATGAGATGAGTAATGTAGGGTATGTAAACATTATATTAAGGGGCATTGTTTAAAGTGGCTAAAGTGGCTACATTTTTACATCAATTTTTTCATTATTAAAGTGGCTGGAGTTAAGTCAGTGTGTTGGCAGCAGCCACTCAATGTTAGTGGTGGCTGTTTAACAGTCTGATGGCCTTGAGATAGAAGCTGTTTTTCAGTCTCTCGGTCCCAGCTTTGATGCACCTGTACTGACCTCGCCTTCTGGATGATAGCGGGGTGAACAGGCAGTGGCTCGGGTGGTTGTTGTCCTTGATGATCTTTATGGCCTTCATGTGACATCGGGTGGTGTCGGTGTCCTGGAGGGCAGGTAGTTTGCCTCCGGTGATGCATTGTGCAGACCTCACTACCCTCTGGAGAGCCTTACGGTTGTGGGCGGAGCAGTTGCCATACCAGGCGGTGATACAGCCCGACAGGATGCTCTCGATTGTGCATCTGTAGAAGTTTTTGAGTGCTTTTGGTGACAAGCCGAATTTCTTCAGCCTCCTGAGGTTGAACGAGGCGCTGCTGCGCCTTCCTCACGATGCTGTCTGTGTGAGTGGACCAATTCAGGTTGTCCGTGATGTGTACGCCGAGACTTACTACCCTCTCCACTACTGTCCCGTCGATGTGGATAGGGCGGGCGGGGGGGTTCACTGAAGTTCACGATCATCTCCTTTGTTTAAAAAAAATATTACGCTGTTGGTTGATCTAAAAGAACACTGAATAGATAGTTATGATTTAATCCTTGTGACTAAATTACCTGTTAACAAATAAGGGTATTATTGGCACCCTAGAAAAACATCATTCTTCATCAACGGGAGTGGCTGGCTAGGGGACACGGGCCGTGCACTTGCTAAATGAATAAAGAGGATCGTTTTCGTCCCAAATGGCACCCTATTCACTACAGAGTGCACTACTTATGACCAGGACCCATAGGGCTCAGGATACAGACACCATGCCGCACCTTTCTGAGGTTTGAGTCCCAAATTATACCCTATTCACTACAGATTGCACTACTTATGACCAGGACCCATAGGGCTCAGGATGACAGACAAAGTAGAGCACTATGTAGGGAATAAAGGTGTCTACTATAAAGGTGTCTACTACATGGGGATAGAGTGCTATTTGAGACTCAGACCCAGATGGTAAAGTTGCCAAGTGTGAACATGTGAAAACTGTCCTCCTTATTCATCTAGCAAGTGCACGGGCAATGTGCCCTAGCCAGCCACTCCCGTTAATGAAAAAATATGTTTTTCTAGGGTGCCACTAATGCCCTTATTTTGTGACAAGGCTGTTACTGTAGGCTATACTATCGTCTCCTGGAGGGAGAGCATTCTGTGAGGACACACTGAGTCAGTCAGGGTAATCCCCAGTGTTAGACGAGGACACACTGAGTCAGTCAGGGTATTCCCCTGTGAGAACACACTGAGTCAGTCAGGGTCATCCCCAGTGTTAGACGAGGACACACTGAGTCAGTCAGGGTATTCCCCTGTGAGAACACACTGAGTCAGTCAGGGTCATCCCCAGTGTTAGACGAGGACACACTGAGTCAGTCAGGGTATTCCCCTGTGAGAACACACTGAGTCAGTCAGGGTATTCCCCTGTGAGAACACACTGAGTCAGTCAGGGTTATCCCCAGTGTTAGACGAGGACACACTGAGTCAGTCAGGGTAGTCCCCAGTGTTAGATGAGGACACACTGAGTCAGTCAGGGTATTCCCCTGTGAGAACACACTGAGTCAGTCAGGGTAATCCCCGGTGTTACATGTGTTCTCAGGGCTGAGATGTGGTGACTGAATGACAGTGGCCTGGCTGGTGTAGGATTAAGATTAGGATCCCTTTATTCCTCAATTGTACACAAGGTCCAACTGAACTTTGACTTCCGCTTCATCCCAATCCCTCCGAAAGACACACATACATATCAAATCCAATTTTATTTGTCACAATGCGCTGAATACAACAGCTGTGGAATTTATCGGGAAAGGCTTACTTACAAGCCCTTAACCAACAATGCATTTTTAAGAAAATAGAGTTATTTACAAAATAAACTGAAGTAAAAAAATTCAATAATATAAAAAATATTGATGAAATAACAACAACGAGGCTATATACAGGGTATTACGGTACAGAGTCAATGTGGAGACTATATACAGGGGGTACCAGTACCGAGTCAATGTGGAGGCTATATACAGGGTATTACGGTACAGAGTCAATGTGGAGACTATATACAGGGGGTACCGGTACCGAGTCAATGTGGAGGCTATATACAGGGTGTTACAGTACAGAGTCAATGTGGAGGCTATATACAGGGGGTACCGGTACAGAGTCAATGTGGAGGCTATATACAGGGGGTACCGGTACAGAGTCAATGTGCGGGGGTGCAGGTTAGTCGAGGTCATTTGTACATGTAGGTAGTGGTGAAGTGACTATGCGTAGATAATAAACAGAGAGTAGCAGCAGTGTAAAAACAAAGGTGGGAGGGGCGGTGTCAATGCAAATTGTCCAGGTGGCCATTTGATTAATTGTTTAGCAGTCTTATGGCTTTGGGGTAGAAGCTGTTAAGGAGCTTTTTGGACCTGGCGCTCCGGTACCGCTTGCAGTGCAGAGAGAACAGTCTACAACTTGGGTGACTGGAGTCTTTGACCGTTGTTTGGGCCCTTCTCTGACACGCCTAGTATATAGGTCCTGGATGGCAGGGAGCTCGGCCCCAGTGATGTGCTGGGCTATACGCACTACCCTCTGTAGCGCCAAGCAGTTGCCAGACCAGGCGGTAATGCAACCGGTCAGGATGTTCTCGATGGTGCAGCTGTAGAACATTTTTGAGGATCTGGGGACCCATTACAAACCTTTTCAGTCTCTTGACGGGGAAAAAGCTGGAGAGGTTGGAGCAGGAGACTGCCACACTGGGTGCTGTGGAGCAGTTGTTGTGGGTGGTGAAGTGCCTTGCTCAAGGGCACAACGGCAGGCAATGACATCTACGATTTGATACCAGCAAACATCCAGTTACCGGCTCACTACCCCGCTAGATTTCTCCTGTCAGACTCAGGTTGGTGGCTCTTCTCTCTAACCGCTAGATTACCTGCCCCCTGGTAGCAATAATGCCACAGCCTTTGGCACACATGTAGA
Organism: Oncorhynchus tshawytscha; assembly: GCF_018296145.1. Lineage (NCBI taxonomy): Eukaryota > Metazoa > Chordata > Actinopteri > Salmoniformes > Salmonidae > Oncorhynchus > Oncorhynchus tshawytscha. The sequence goes on from NC_056453.1 coordinate 43,461,426, forward strand.
CTGTGTTGGCATAGGTTGGAATCTATCGGCCTGCTGTCCTTTGATGCAACATCTCTGTGTACTTGACCCCACTGTCATCCTCCAATCTCTCTCTATCTGAAGAAAATAAAATAGTGATTGAGTGAAAGAATTCGAGATTGTGTGGAGGCGCATGCGTGCGTGTGTGTGTGTGTGTGCGTGCGTGCGTCTGTGTGTCTGTGTGTGTGTGTGTGTGTGTGTGTGTGTGTGTGTGTGTGTGTGTGTGTGTGTGTGTGTGTGTGTGTATGTGTGAGAGAGAGAGAGTGGTTTAATGAATTAGAGCAGGAGACTCTCTAAAATCCTAGTGACGCAAATATGACCTAATCCAGATTATACTCCATCCTTAATCTGCAAAAAAAAGAGTATATCTTAAAAAAGGTTATTGAGTCACTTCTTTAACACAGGTTTTGTTTGTGTATATATTGCTGTATGATTCCATGTAAAAGTTAGTTTATATATATTATAAACTGATGTACAATACTGTTTTTCACCTGCAATATCAGTTCTGTGTACTCACAGACATTATTTTAACAGTTTTAGAAATGTTCAGAGTGTTTTCTATTCTAATGCTACCAATTATATGCATATCCTGGCTTCTGGGCCTGAGTAACAGGCAGTTTACTTTGGGCACGTTATTTATCCGAACTTCTGAACACTGCCCCCTAGCCCCAAGAGGTTTTAAAGTTAGTTATTTTATAAACTGATATACAATACTGTGGTAATGCAGTGTAGCCTACCATAGGGTGGATTTCAATCAAACCAATAAAATCAGCTGTAGTCAGACACACGTGAGTCCCCAAATATGATTGTCTTCCTCAATAGTGTGCAGCGAATTCTACTAGATTAAAAGCCAAAAATTTGTATGACATGCTAGCATTTTAAAGAATACGAAACATGAGAAATTTCACAACCTATAAAGCTTTATTATTTCGCATATCAAAAAATGCTAATTATTCAGAACGTCGGTACGGGACACGGCCGTTATCTCTGTGTGGATCAGGGCGTAATTCAAATGGTACATCTCCTGAAGGCCTATTCCTGACTCACCATTCACTAGATAGTGCACTAGGGTGCCATTTGGGATACATCCCTACGACAACACTACTGTACTGAAAGACTTTCAGCAATCTGTCTCCTGTCACTGTGAACCCAGTTGAAACTGAGGACCGGGATGTTTAAAGGTGGATTAAGGTTGATCTTTGGCATCGGATTATAAGCAGCATCGTTGGTCCTGCGGGAGACACACATCCTAGAGACACGTCCTAGAGACATCCTAGACACATCCTAGAGACATCCTAGACACATCCTAGAGACATCCTAGACACATCCTAGAGACATCCTAGAGACATCCTAGACACATCCTAGAGAAACATCCTAGACACATCCTAGAGACATCCTAGACACATCCTAGAGACATCCTAGAGACATCCTAGACACATCCTAGAGACACATCCTAGACACACATCCTAGAGAAACATCCTAGACACATCCTAGACACATCCTAGAGACATCCTAGACACATCCTAGAGACATCCTAGAGACATCCTAGAGACATCCTAGACACATCCTAGAGACACATCCTAGACACACATCCTAGAGAAACATCCTAGAGACATCCTAGACACATCCTAGAGACACATCCTAGACACACATCCTAGAGAAACATCCTAGAGACATCCTAGACACATCCTAGAGACACATCCTAGACACACATCCTAGACACATCCTAGAGAAACATCCTAGAGACATCCTAGACACATCATAGAGACATCCTAGACACATCCTAGACACATCCTAGAGACACATCCTAGACACATCTTAGACACATCCTAGAGACATCCTACACATCCTAGAGACACATCCTAGAGACACATCCTAGACACATCCTAGACACATCCTAGACACATCTTAGACACATTCTAGACACATCCTAGAGACACATCCTAGACACATTCTAGACACATCCTAGACACATTCTAGACACATCCTAGAGACACATCCTAAAGACATTCTAGACACATCCTAGACACATCCTAGACACATCCTAGAGAACATCCTAGACATATCCTAGAGACACATCCTTGACACATCCTAGAGACTCATCCTAGACACATCCTAGAGACACATCCTAGACACATCCTAGAGTCACATCCTAGACACATCCTAGAGACACATCCTAGAGATATCCTAGAGACACATCCTAGACACATCCTAGAGACACATCCTAGAGACACATCCTAGACACATCCTAGAGTCACATCATAGACACATCATAGACACATCCTAGACACATCCTAGAGACACATCCTAGACACATCCTAGAGACACATCCTAGACACATCCTAGACACATCCTAGAGACACATCCTAGAGACACATCCTAGACACATCCTAGAGACACATCCTAGACACATCCTAGAGACACATCCTAGAGACACATCCTAGACACATCATCCTAGACACATTCTAGAGTCACATGATAGACACATCCTAGAGACACATCTTAGACACATCCTAGACACATCCTAGAGACATCCTAGAGACACATCCTAGACACATCCTATAGACACATCCTATAGACACATCCTAGAGACACATCCTAGACACATCCTAGAGACACATCCAAGAGACACATCCTAGAGACACATCCTAGACACATCCTAGAGACACATCCTAGAGACACATCCTAGACACATCCTAGAGACACATCCTAGACACATCCTAGAGACACATCCTAGACACATCCTAGAGACACATCCTAGACACATCCTAGAGACACATCCTAGACACATCCTAGAGACACATCCTAGAGACACATCCTAGAGACACATCCTAGAGACACATCCTAGACACATCCTAGACACATCCTAGAGACATATCCTAGACACATCCAAGAGACACATCCTAGAGACACATCCTAGACACATCCTAGAGACACATCCTAGACACATCCTAGAGACATCCTAGACACATCCTAGAGACACATCCTAGAGACACATCCTAGAGACACATCCTAGAGACACATCCTAGACACATCCTAGAGACACATCCTAGACACATCCTAGACACATCCTAGAGACACATCCTAGACACATCCTAGAGACACATCCTAGAGACACATCTTAGAGACACATCCTAGAGACACATCCTAGACACATCCTAGAGACACATCCTAGACACATCCTAGAGACACATACTAGACACATCCTAGAGACACATAGGATTGATGACTCCAGGTAAATTATATTATAAATAGGACTACTGAGTTATAAATGGGACTACTGAGTTATAAATAGAACTACTGAGTTATAAATGGGGCTACTGAGTTATAAATAGGACTACTGAGTTATAAATAGGACTACTGGGTTATAAATAGTTCTACTGGGTTATAAATAGGACTACTAAGTTATAAATAGGACTACTGGGTTATAAATAGGACTACTGAGTTATAAATAGGACTACTGAGTTATAAATATGACTACTGGGTTATAAATAGGACTACTAAGTTATAAATAGGACTACTGAGTTATAAATAGGACTACTGGGTTATAAATAGGACTACTGGGTTATAAATAGGACTACTGTATATGTGTTGACCAAGGTCTTATGCATGCCGACTGTACCAAATATATGCAATGCACATAATGGGAATCAGTTGCCATTGATGACACAGGCCACGTCAACGTCTCTGTATAAAGCCTCTTTTAAAATGTCCACATTTCCTATTGGTTTATGAGTCCATTATATATGTATATTATATTTAATCTAATTAATATACCAGATATTAATTAATGTGCTATCTCTCATCTGTGTGTGTGTGTGTGTGTTCTGTTGTAGTAGTTATTTTGACCCCATTGAGTTGACAGCTGGTCCTCTTTGACCCCATTGAGTTGACAGCTGGTCGTCTTTGACCCCATTGAGTTGACAGCTGGTCCACTTTGACCCCATTGAGTTGACAGCTGGTCGTCCCCATTTGGTTGCAGAGGGTTCCAACTCACCAGAATAAACAAGTCAAGCAGTCATCTGGTTGTAGAATGTACCATGTGTATGTGAAGATCTGCTCCTGTCTGTGTGGCTCAGCGGGTGATAATCTAGCTCTGGTATTGCCAAGGTTTAACTCTAAAGTACTGTACGTGTCTGCTAAGAGGCAGGTCTTATCATCTAACTATAGTGCTATGTGAAAGGTTCCATTCAATGTGAAGACTCAAAATAACACTCTATTTCCTTGTATAGTGCGTTTCTTTTGACCAGACCCCTATAGGCTCTGACAGGTGCTGGGTGCATTGCACAAAATGCATTTGCATTTGACCAGAGCCCATACAGACCCTTCTGGCCTCTGAGTTTAGTCAGTGCACAGTGAATAGGGTCTGCCAATGGACTTAGACGAGTAGTCCACACCTCAGCCAGTAGACAGTTCTGTATTTAGTCTGACAGTGTTTTGCGTTAACTTCCCTGCTCACAATTTAAGGTCTGTTTCTAAGAAGTGCCTGTTAATCCGCCTGATTTAAACCCCACCTCAGCAAGCCTTAGCATGCCCTAGCATGCCCTAGCATGCCTTAGCATGCCCTAGCATGCCCTAGCATGCCTTAGCATGCCCTAGCATGACTCCAGGTAAATGTAGCACAGCACAGTTAGGTAGATGTGTGGATACAGTATGTAGTTATAACAGTATGTAGTTATAACAGTATGTAGTTATAACAGTATGTAGTTATAACAGTATGTAGTTATAACCGTATGTAGTCATAACCGTATGTAGTTATAACAGTATGTAGTTATAACAGTATGTAGTTGTAACAGTATGTAGTTATAACAGTATGTAGTTATAACCGTATGTAGTTATAACCGTATGTAGTTATAACAGTATGTAGTTATAACAGTATGTAGTTATAACAGTATGTAGTTATAACCGTATGTAGTTATAACAGTATGTAGTTATAACAGTATGTAGTTATAACAGTATGTAGTTATAACAGTATGTAGTCATAACCGTATGTAGTTATAACAGTATGTAGTTATAACAGTATGTAGTTATAACCGTATGTAGTCATAACCGTATGTAGTTATAACAGTATGTAGTTATAACCGTATGTAGTCATAACCGTATGTAGTTATAACAGTATGTAGTTATAACCGTATGTAGTCATAACCGTATGTAGTTATAACAGTATGTAGTTATAACCGTATGTAGTTATAACCGTATGTAGTCATAACCGTATGTAGTTATAACAGTATGTAGTTATAACCGTATGTAGTTATAACAGTATGTAGTTATAACAGTATGTAGTTATAACAGTATGTAGTTATAACCGTATGTAGTTATAACAGTATGTAGTTATAACAGTATGTAGTTATAACAGTATGTAGTTATAACAGTATGTAGTCATAACCGTATGTAGTTATAACCGTATGTAGTTATAACAGTATGTAGTTATAACCGTATGTAGTTATAACCGTATGTAGTTATAACAGTATGTAGTTATAACAGTATGTAGTTATAACCGTATGTAGTTATAACAGTATGTAGTCATAACCGTATGTAGTTATAACCGTATGTAGTTATAACAGTATGTAGTTATAATAGTATGTAGTTATAACAGTATGTAGTTATAACAGTATGTAGTTATAACCGTATGTAGTTATAACAGTATGTAGTTATAACAGTATGTAGTTATAACAGTATGTAGTTATAACAGTATGTAGTTATAACCGTATGTAGTTATAACAGTATGTAGTCATAACCGTATGTAGTTATAACCGTATGTAGTTATAACAGTATGTAGTTATAACAGTATGTAGTTATAACAGTATGTAGTTATAACCGTATGTAGTCATAACCGTGTGTAGTTATAACAGTATGTAGTTATGTGTAGTTATGTAGTTGTAACAAGGTATTGACTAAGAAGTGGCACGCTAAAAGGGTCATTTCACAGTACTGACCTATAAATGACATATTTGTTTCTTTGGGATTCTTTAAAAAGCTCCACTAGGCATCTTTGGGTAACAGGTAGTTACCATTATGTACCAGGAACAGATGTAGGATCTTAATTTGACCAGTTTCTCACAGCAGGAAAATAACAATGCAGCAACTGGAAATGTGAATTCATGTGTGGATTATAATAAATTGACATTTTTGGAGGGTTTGATACATTTTTAGTTAGGGCAAATGAAGTCTGACATTTTAAAGTGGGAAATACAAACTTTAGAATCCTTTTTACACCTTGAATACACTCCAAGTTTGCATTTATTTTGTGTGTGTGTGGTGTCAATATGCATGTGTGTGTGTGTGTGTGGGGGGGGTGTACAGCACCAGCCAAAAGTTTGGACACACCTACTCATTCAAGGTGTTTTTATTATTATTTTTACTGTTTTCTACATTGTATAATAATAGTGAAGACTTCAAAACTATGAAATAGCACATATGGAATCATGTAGTAACCAATAAACTGTTAAACAAATCAAAATCTATTTTATATTTGAGATTCTTCAATGTAGCCACCCTTTGCCTTGATTACAGCTTTGCACACTCACACTGTTGGAAACTACAACTCCCTACTACATCACACAGTTCAGACTGGATCTGATATATCTCTACAGAAACTACAACTCCCTACTACATCAAACAGTTCAGACTGGATCTGATATATCTCTACAGAAACTACAACTCCCTACTACATCAAACAGTTCAGACTGGGTCTGATTTATCTCCATAGAAACTGCACATCGAACTCACAGAAACAAATGAACAAAATGGAATTACAATTATTGTCTTATCGTTGCCAGTGATCAGGCCTAACTTACTGATGGTGTTGGAATTGTGCGCGGCCACGTAGTCGTGGGTGAACAGGGAGTACAGGAGGGGACTAAGCACGCACCCCTGAGGGGCCCCTGTGTTGAGGATCAGCGTGGTGGATGTGTTGTTGCGTACCCTCACCACCTGGGGATGGCCCGTCAGGATATCCAGGATCCAGTTGCAGAGGGAGGTGTTTAGTCCCAGGGTCCTTAGCTTAGTGATGAGCTTTGAGGACACTATGGTGTTGAACACTGAGCTGTAATCAATGAACCGCATTCGCACATAGGTGTTCCTTTTGTCCAAGTGGAAAAAGGCAGTGTGGAGTGGAAAAGAGACTGTGTCATCTTTGGATCTGTTGGGGCGGTATGAGAATTGAAGTGGGTCCAGTGTGTCTGGGATGATGGTTTTGATGTGACCATGGTAAAGCCATGACCAGCCTTTCAAAGCATTTCATGTGAGTGCTACAGGGCGATAGACAGGTTACCTTGGTGTTCTTGAGCACAGAGATTATGGTGGTCTGCTTGAAACATGTAGGTATTACAGACTGGGTCAGGGAGAGGTTGAAAATGTCAGGGACACTTGCAAGCTGGTCAGCACATGCTCTGAGTACACATCCTGGTAATCTGCCTGGCCCTGCGTCTATGTGAATTGTAACCTGTTTAAAAGTCGGCAACATAATATTTTTATTCTGTACAGGCTTCCTTCTTTTTACTCTGTCATTTAGGTTAGTATTGTGGAATAACTACAATGTTGTTAATCCATCCTTAGTTTTCTTCTATCACAGTCATTAAACTTTGTAACTGTTTTAAAGTCCCCATTGGCCTCATGGTGAAATCCCTGAGCGGTTTCCTTCCTCTCCTGCAACTGAGTTAGGAAGAACACCTGTATCTTTGTAGTGACTGGGTGTATTGATACACCATCCAAAGTTTAATCATTTACCATGCTTATTTCTTCCCATCTACCAATAGGTGCCCTTTGTAAGTCATTGGAAAACCTCCCTGGTCTTTGTGGCAGAATCTGTGTTTGAAATTCACTGCTTGACTGAGGGACCTTACAGATAGTATATGTGTATGTGTGGGGTACAGAGATGAGGTGGTCATTTAAAAAAATCACGTTAATTATTGCACAGAGAGTCCATGTAATTTATTATGTGACTTTTGAGTATATTTTAAGCCCTTAACTTACTGTATTTAGGCTTACCATAGCAAAGGGGTTGAATACTTGCCCTCCAGGACACCTACACCACCCGATGTTACAGGAAGGCCATAAAGATCATCAAGGACAACATCCACCCGAGCCACTGCCTGTTCACCCCGCTGTCATCCAGAAGGCGAGGTCAGTACAGGTGCATCAAAGCTGGGACCGAGAGACTGAAAAACAGCTTCTATCTCAAGGCCATCAGACTGTTAAACAGCCACCACTAACATTGAGTGGCTGCTGCCAACACACTGTCACGGACACTGACTCAACTCCAGCCACTTTAATAATGGGAATTGATGGGAAATGTAAATATATCACTAGCCACTTTAAACAATGCTACCTTATATAATGTTACTTACCCTACATTATTCATCTCATATGCATACGTATATACTGTACTCTATATCATCGACTGCATCTTTATGTAATACATGTATCACTAGCCACTTTAACTATGCCACTTTGTTTACATACTCATCTCATATGTATATACTGTACTCGATACCATCTACTGTATCTTGCCTATGCTCCTCTGTACCATCACTCATTCATATATCCTTATGTACATATTCTTTATCCCCTTACACTGTGTATAAGACAGTAGTTTTGGAATTGTTAGTTACTTGTTGGTTATTACTGCATTGTCGGAACTAGAAGCACAAGCATTTCGCTACACTCGCATTAACATCTGCTAACCATGTGTATGTGACAAATAAAATTTGATTTGATTTGATTTCATTTACTTATTGACTCAAGACATTTAATGTTTTATGAATTTAACATCATTTCTCTTTGACATTATGGGGTATTGTGTGTAGGCCAGTGGCACAAAAATAAAAATATATTTAATCCATTTTAAATTCAGGCTGTAACACAACAAAATGTAGAAAAAGTCAAAGGGTGTGAATACTTTCTGAAGGCAGCAACCACTTCTGTATTGAGCGCGTCACTGGTACTTCCTGTTTGAGTTTTTTTTTCTTGTGACCAGGAATTCAGTAGGGTCATTTGGGACACATATTGTATGACGTATGACGTTCCAGCTCATCCGTTGAGTAGATTACAGCTATCGACCATGTAACTACGCTACACAATCAAACTGAAACGTGAAAGGTCTGGGGAACATGTGTGTGGCTGTATTAAAAATAAATAAAAAAACATTTTGAGATGAATTAAATCCGTTTTTTGATTTATCCGGATTATTACTAGCTAATCTAGTTGGCATTCTGTCATTACCACCAGTCATGCTCTCAACAAAATTAATCTCAGAACTGTATTTTGTATGCCAGAAGTTGCCCAATTTGTATAACAAGGTACAATAATGTTATTGTTGTCCTGTTAAACATTTGGACATAATGCTCGGATAATTTGGATAATGCTAAAAATGCTAAAAAATTTATAATTCTAAGACAATGTAAATGCCAAAAAAAACTGCAAGGAACAGATGGTTGACTTAATGTATTAAAAGATGGTCACGCATGATTTATTTCCCCACGGAATGGTTGGTTGCATCAATCTGTCAACCTGCAACATCCTGTAACGTCCGTGTGGAGTCAGCATACTTTCTCAGAGTACTTTGAGCGCTTCCTTTTCATTGGTCAACAGGTTTCTCTGAACCTGCCACACTAACATTCAGACGAGTTAGGAGAAAGCCCCCAAAAGAGGAAAGCTCTTGTCTATTTGCAGGCTGTGTCTCAAATGGGATCCCTTTCCCCTTTATAGTGCACCACTCGTCAAAAGTAGTGCACTACAAAGGGAACAGCTTGCCATTTGTGACACAACCCTGATGACTGGATGAAGTGGCTCTGACATGCCCTGGTGCTATGCCACACAGGGCTGCTGTGACAGGGACTTAAGAGCTGCAGTAGTCCACTCCACTCCCATAGTTTATTTCAGGACTGGAGACTCCGTGTTGAGCAGCTCAGACGACACAGTGACAGGCGCTAGGCCATTACACCACCGTGTTGATGTCTGTCTGACCTGCTTACTTAGCCTTACATCACCTGGCACCAGAACACATTATTGTGAGTAGAAAAGAAACCCGTCCAAACCGAGAAACATAATATTGTCAACTACTGCCATAGAGTAGATGTACTGTATTTTACATAAGGTCAAACGTTTATGACTGTCAGTCGCTTTGGACAAAACTATCTGCTAAATGTTATTTATTATTAAATATTAGAACAAAAACACATTCAATAACACCAAACATTATTATTAGGTTTAATCTAGCTCGGTTCTTCGACTGAAGTGAGCCATTTACTCCAGAATACATAGGGGCAACTTGTGTAACACATTGTAAGACTAAGTACCTTGACTTATTCCCTGTTGCTGTATCGGGGAGCGTTGGTCATTCACAAACTTCCTCCGTCAGTGGTTTTCTCCATTTCCTTCAAGGATGATCATGCTTCTCCACACTAAAGTACTTAGAGAATAATTCTCCACACTAAAGTACTTAGAGAATACTTCTCCACACATGGGGCGGCAGGGTAGCTTAGTGGTTAGAGCGTTGGGCTAGTAACCGAAAGGTTGCAAGTTCAAATCCCCGAGCTGACAAGGTACAAATCGGTCGTTCTGCCCCTGAACAGGCAGTTAACCCACTGTTCCTAGGCCGTCATTGAAAATAAGAATTTGTTCTTAACTGACTTGCCTAGTAAAATAAATAAAATAAACACTAAAGTACTTAGAGAATACTTCCCCACACTAAAGTACTTAGAGAATACTTCTCCACACTAAAGTACTTAGAGAATACTTCTCCACAGAAAGACACTGCTACATTCAGTGCCTTCAGAAAGTGTTCCTATCCCTTGACTTATTCCACATTTTGTTGTGTTACAGCCGGAATTAATAATGGTTTGCCAATAATCTTTGCCCATTGTTCTTTTAAAAATGTATCAAGCTGTGTTAAATTGATTGCTAGTTCATTGCTAGTCAACCATTTTCAGGTCTTGCCAAAGATGTTCAAGTAATTGTAAGTCAAAACTGTAACTTGGCCACTCACATTGACTGTCTTCTTGGTAAGCATCTCCAGTGTAGATTTGTCCTTGTGTTTTAGGTTATTGTTCTGCTGAAAGGTGAATTAATCTCCCAGTGTCTGGTGGAAAGCAGCCTGAATCAGCTTTTCCTCTAGGATTTTGCCTGTGCTTAGCTCAATTCCCTTTCTTTTTTATCCTGAAAAACTCTCCTGTCCTTAAAGTTTACAAGCATACCCATAACATGATGCAGCTACCACTATGCTTGAAAAAAATGGAGTGTGGTACTGTGGTAATATAATTGTGGCAAATCAAATACAACACAACACTTTGTATTCAGGACAAAAAGTGAATTGCTTGAAACATTTTTTAAAGTATTATTTTAGTTCCTTGTTGCAAACAGGATGCATGCTTTGTAGTCTGTACAAGCTTCCTTATTTTCCCTCTGTCAATTAGGTTAGTATTGTGGAGTAACTACAATGTTGTTGATCCATCCTCAGTTTTCTCCTATCACTCTGTAACTGTTTTAAAGTCACCATAGGCCTCATAGTGAAATCCCTGAGCGGTTTCCTTCCTCTCCGGGAACTGAGTAAGGAATGATGCCTTTATCTTTGTAGTGACTGGGATTTTTGCCCATTCTTTCAAGGCAAAACTGCTCCAGCTCCTTCAAGTTGGATGGGTTCCGCTGGTGTACAGCAATCTTTAAGTCATACCACAGATTTTCAATTGGATTGATGTCTGGGCTTTGACTAGACCATTCCAAGACATTTAAATGTTTCCCCTTAAACCACTCAAGTGTTGCTTTAGCAATATGCTTAGGGTCATTGTCCTGCTGGAAGGTGAACCTCCATCCCAGTCTCAAATCTCTAGGAGACTGAAACAGGTTTTCCTCAAGAATTTCCCTATATTTAGCACCATTCATCATTCCTTCAATTCTGACCAGTTTCCCAGTCCCTGCTGATGAAAACATCCCCACAGCATGATGCTGCCACCACCATGCTTCACTGTGGGGATGGTATTCTCGGGGTGATGAGAGGTGTGGGTTTGCGCCAGACACAGTTTTCGTTGATGGCCAAAAAGCTTCATTTTAGTCTCGTCTGACCAGAGTTCCTTCCTCCGTATGTTTGGGGAGTCTCCCACATGCCTTTTGGCAAACACCAAACATGTTTGCTTATTTTTTTCTGGCCACTTTTACGTAAAGCCCAGCTCTGTGGAGTGTATGGTTTAAAGTGGTCCTATGGACAGATACTCCAATCTCCGCTGTGGAGCTTTGTAGCTCCTTCAGGGTTATCTTTGGTCTCTTTGTTGCCTCTCTGATTAATGCTCTCCTTGCCTGGTCTGTGAGTGTTGGTGGGCGGCAGGTTTGTTGTGGTGCCATATTCTTTCCATTTTTTAATAGTGGATTTAATGTTGCTCCGTGGGATTTTCAAAGTTTCAGATATTTTTTTATAACCCAACCCTGATCGGTACTTCTCCACAACTTTGTCCCTGACCTGTTTGGAGAGCTCCTTGGTCTTTATGGTACCACTTGCTTGGTGGTGCCCCTTGCTTAGTGGTGTTGCAGACTCTGGAGCCTTTCAGAACAGGTGTAGATATACTGAGATCATGTGACACTTAAATAAAGTCCACTTGTGTGCAATCTAACTAATTATATGACTTCTGAAGGAAATTGGTTGCACCAGATCTTATTTAGGGGCGTCATAGCAGAGGAGGTGAATACATACACACACACCACTTTTACATTTTTTCTTTTTTTAGAATCTTTTGAAACAAGTTACTTTTTTCATTTCACTTCACCAATTTGAACTATTTTGTGTATGTCCATTACATGAAATTCAAATAAAAATACATTTAAATTATAGGTTGTAATGCAACAAAATAGGAAAAATGCCAAGGGGGATGAATACTGTTGCAAAGCACTGTATTGATACACCTTCCAAAGTGTAAGTAACAACTTCACCATGCTCCAATGTCTGCTTGTTTTCTATTTTTATCCATCTACCAATAGGTGCCTCTCTTTGAGAGGCATTGGAAACCCTCCCTGGTGGTTGAATCTTTGTTTGAAATTCACTGCTCGACTGAAGCAGATAATTGCATGTGTGGGGTGCAAAGATGAGGGTAGTCGTTCAAAAACACTATTATTGTCCATACAACTTAGTACGTGACTTGTTAAGCACATTTTATTTTTACTCCTGAACTTATTTAGGCTTGCCATCACAAAGGGGTTGTATACTTACTGACTCAAGACAGTTCATCTTTTCATTTTTATTAATTTGTAAACATTTTCAAAAAACATAATTCCACTTTGACATAATGGGGTATTGTGTGGGCCAGCGACAAAAACCTACATTTAATCTATTTTAATTCAAGGCTGTAACACAACAAAATGTGGAAAAAGTCACGGGGTGTGAATACTCTCTGAAGGCACTGTACAGTCAGGGGTTTCAGTTGTCCCCAATGGAACCATATGTCCTATATAGTGCACTACTTTTGGAAGAGCCCTATTCCCTATATAGTGCACTACTTTTGGCTAGGGCCCATAGGGAATAAGATGCCATTTGAGACACAACCATAAAACTCCACAGGGTCCAGGTGACCCAAGTAGACAACCACCACCATAGCATGAAATGGCTTGCTTAATAAATCAGAACTGGCTTCAGATAATATTTCATGTCAAATACTAATTAGCCGGGCTTGATTGAGCTTGCCTGGCACAATGGAACCAATAAAATAGTAGCATAAAAGTAAACCTCGCTCATCTGGCACTCCGGGCAGTCTAAAGTAAACCTCGCTCATCTGGCACTCCGGGCAGGCTAAAGTAAATGCTTAAGGTACTTTAAATATTTTAAATGGTATTTGAACGCAGGTCTGGCAGCTATAGCTCTTTTTGGAGTCTGATATTTGAACCCAGGTCTGGCAGCTATAGCTCTTTTTGAAGACTGATATTTGAACTCAGGTCTGGCAGCTATAGCTCTTTTTGAAGACTGATATTTGAACCCAGGTCTGGCAGCTATAGCTCTTTTTGAAGACTGATATTTGAACTCAGGTCTGGCAGCTATAGCTCTTTTTGGAGTCTGATATTTGAACCCAGGTCCGGCAGCTATAGCTCTTTTTGGAGTCTGATATTTGAACCCAGGTCTGGCAGCTATAGCTCTTTTTGGAGTCTGATATTTGAACCCAGGTCCGGCAGCTATGGCTCTTTTTGTAGTCTGATATTTGAACCCAGGTCCGGCAGCTATAGCTCTTTTTGTAGTCTGATATTTGAACCCAGGTCCGGCAGCTATGGCTCTTTTTGTAGTCTGATATTTGAACCCAGGTCTGGCAGCTATAGCTCTTTTTGAAGACTGATATTTGAACCCAGGTCCGGCAGCTATAGCTCTTTTTGGAGTCTGATATTTGAACCCAGGTCCGGCAGCTATGGCTCTTTTTGTAGTCTGAAGACTAAGTCACTCATCATTTACAGCTGTACAGTAAATTGGCGTGTTGAGCATCCCACCATTTCCATGGACAGTTGAGTCAGATTGAAGAGCAGCACATGGCAGCATACCTCGCTGCGTTTATTGACAGTGATCAGAGGAGGACATCAGGGAAAGTTCTAGAAGTAAAGCTATTGGATATAAAATATGTTTTACATTATCATGACTCCACTAACATTCAGTCTCATCCACTTTAAGTTGATTACACTGGTTTTTACTTCCTTCAAAAAATCACTCAACATGAACATGTCATTTTAAGAGCACTGTGGTATTTCTACTAAAACATAGGTCAATGAGTGTCTAGTCAATCATGTCTAGCCATTCATCTCTAGTAAATCATGATACATCATTCAACCTAAGAACAGGTGCCTCTCCCCACAGTCTATTTGAATGGACAATCACCATATCGCTATTGTCAAGCTACATTGGCATATGGTATCCCAAACCAACTAAATAAACAATTCATATCTACTTTACAACCTTGTACAGATAGCATTCTTCCAATGTGAAACCTACTGCAATGAGAGTGTATGATGATGATTTGTTGTTTGAATATGGTCTTTAGCATAGAATTCGAATGGTTGAATGGAACATGGAACATTCTAATTCTATGGCCTGTATGGTACTGTAACCATAGAATTAGAATGAGTAGAATGGAACATGGAACATTCTAATTCTATGTATGTTACTGTAACCATAGAATTAGAATGAGTAGAATGGAACATGGAACATTCTAATTCTATGGCCTGTATGGTACTGTAACCATAGAATTAGAATGAGTAGAATGGAACATGGAACATTCTAATTCTATGTATGTTACTGTAACCATAGAATTAGAATGAGTAGAATGGAACATGGAACATTCTAATTCTATGGCCTGTATGGTACTGTAACCATAGAATTAGAATGAGTAGAATGGAACATGGAACATTCTAATTCTATGTATGGTACTGTAACCATAGAATTATAATGGTTGAATGGGAACATGGAACATTCTAATTCTATGGCCTGTATGGTACTGTAACCATAGAATTAGAATGACTAGATTGGAACATGGAACATTCTAATTCTATGTATGTTACTGTAACCATAGAATTAGAATGAGTAGAATGGAACATGGAACATTCTAATTCTATGGCCTGTATGGTACTGTAACCATAGAATTAGAATGAGTAGAATGGAACATGGAACATTCTAATTCTATGTATGGTACTGTAACCATAGAATTAGAATGAGTAGAATGGAACATGGAACATTCTAATTCTATGTATGGTACTGTAACCATAGAATTAGAATGAGTAGAATGGAACATGGAACATTCTAATTCTATGTACGGTACTGTAACCATAGAATTCGAATGGTTGAATGGAACATGGAACATTCTAATTCTATGGCCTGTATGGTACTGTAACCATAGAATTAGAATGAGTAGAATGGAACATGGAACATTCTAATTCTATGTATGGTACTGTAACCATAGAATTAGAATGGTTGAATGGAACATGGAACATTCTAATTCTATGTATGGTACTGTAACCATAGAATTAGAATGAGTAGAATGGAACATGGAACATTCTAATTCTATGTATGGTACTGTAACCATAGAATTAGAATGAGTAGAATGGAACATGGAACATTCTAATTCTATGTATGGTACTGTAACCATAGAATTAGAATGGTTGAATGGAACATGGAACATTCTAATTCTATGTATGGTACTGTAACCATAGAATTAGAATGGTTGAATGGAACATGGAACATTCTAATTCTATGTATGGTACTGTAACCATAGAATTAGAATGGTTGAATGGAACATGGAACATTCTAATTCTATGTATGGTACTGTAACCATAGAATTAGAATGGTTGAATGGAACATGGAACATTCTAATTCTATGTATGGTACTGTAACCATAGAATTCGAAAGAGTAAAATGGGAATAGAAACTCTGACCGTTCTATTTATATGACTGTAACTAACAATAACTTCCTTTATCTTCCTTTTAACTTCACAACGACGGGCTCTGTAAACTTCTGGCCAGTCAGGAACTGCCACACCCCTCCTCTGTAGAACTCGTTCCCAAAGGAATAGAGCCAAGCATTGAAAATAGGGTTCATTTTCGCCAAAACAGGAAGCAACTACGAAATGAATAAACATGTTCTCGTTAAAATGATTTAAATCAAACCTCTCCATTGACATGTTATTTAGCTAAAGCATTATCAAGCACAGAAAGAGGAAAAATCAATTAAAAAAGGAAGAAGCTCTCAAAAGAAGAAGAAGAAGCTCTCAAAAGAAGAAGAAGCTCTCAAAAGAAGAAGAAGCTCTCAAAAGAAGAAGAAGCTCTCAAGAAGAAGAAGCTCTCAAAAGAAGAAGAAGAAGCTCTCAAGAAGAAGAAGCTCTCAAAAGAAGAAGAAGCTCTCAAAAGAAGAAGAAGCTCTCAAAAGAAGAAGAAGCTCTCAAAAGAAGAAGAAGCTCTCAAAAGAAGAAGAAGAAGCTCTCAAAAGAAGAAGAAGAAGCTCTCAAGAAGAAGAAGCTCTCAAAAGAAGAAGAAGCTCTCAAAAGAAGAAGAAGCTCTCAAAAGAAGAAGAAGAAGCTCTCAAGAAGAAGAAGAAGCTCTCAAAAGAAGAAGAAGAAGCTCTCAAGAAGAAGAAGCTCTCAAAAGAAGAAGAAGCTCTCAAGAAGAAGAAGCTCTCAAAAGAAGAAGAAGAAGCTCTCAAAAGAAGAAGAAGCTCTCAAAAGAAGAAGAAGCTCTCAAAAGAAGAAGAAGCTCTCAAAAGAAGAAGAAGAAGCTCTCAAAAGAAGAAGAAGCTCTCAAAAGAAGAAGAAGCTCTCAAAAGAAGAAGAAGCTCTCAAAAGAAGAAGAAGAAGCTCTCAAAAGAAGAAGAAGCTCTCAAAAGAAGAAGAAGAAGCTCTCAAAAAAGAAGAAGAAGCTCTCAAAAGAAGAAGAAGAAGCTCTCAAAAGAAGAAGAAGCTCTCAAAAGAAGAAGAAGAAGCTCTCAAAAGAAGAAGAAGAAGAAGCTCTCAAAAAAGAAGAAGAAGCTCTCAAAAGAAGAAGAAGAAGCTCTCAAAAGAAGAAGAAGCTCTCAAAAGAAGAAGAAGAAGCTCTCAAAAGAAGAAGAAGAAGCTCTCAAAAGAAGAAGAAGAAGCTCTCAAGAAGAAGAAGCTCTCAAAAGAAGAAGAAGCTCTCAAAAGAAGAAGAAGCTCTCAAAAGAAGAAGAAGAAGCTCTCAAAAAAGAAGAAGAAGCTCTCAAAAGAAGAAGAAGAAGCTCTCAAAAAAGAAGAAGAAGCTCTCAAAAGAAGAAGAAGCTCTCAAAAGAAGAAGAAGAAGCTCTCAAAAAAGAAGAAGAAGCTCTCAAAAGAAGAAGAAGCTCTCAAAAGAAGAAGAAGCTCTCAAAAGAAGAAGAAGCTCTCAAAAGAAGAAGAAGAAGCTCTCAAAAGAAGAAGAAGCTCTCAAAAGAAGAAGAAGCTCTCAAAAAGAAGAAGAAGCTCTCAAAAAAGAAGAAGAAGCTCTCAAAAGAAGAAGAAGCTCTCAAAAGAAGAAGAAGAAGCTCTCAAAAGAAGAAGAAGAAGCTCTCAAAAAAGAAGAAGAAGCTCTCAAAAAAGAAGAAGAAGCTCTCAAAAGAAGAAGAAGAAGCTCTCAAAAGAAGAAGAAGCTCTCAAAAGAAGAAGAAGAAGCTCTCAAAAGTAGAAGAAGAAGCTCTCAAAAGAAGAAGAAGCTCTCAAAAGTAGAAGAAGAAGTTCTCAAAAGTAGAAGAAGCTCTCAAAAGAAGAAGAAGAAGCTCTCAAAAGTAGAAGAAGCTCTCAAAAGAAGAAGAAGAAGAAGCTCTCAAAAGTAGAAGAAGCTCTCAAAAGAAGAAGAAGAAGAAGCTCTCAAAAGAAGAAGAAGAAGAAGCTCTCAAAAGTAGAAGAAGCTCTCAAAAGAAGAAGAAGAAGAAGCTCTCAAAAGTAGAAGAAGCTCTCAAAAGAAGAAGAAGAAGAAGCTCTCAAAAGAAGAAGAAGAAGCTCTCAAAAGAAGAAGAAGAAGAAGCTCTCAAAATAATAATAATAAGAAAATCTCAAAAGAAGAAGAAGAAGAAGCAGCGCCGCTCACCATTCTCAGCTTTGGAGAGACCAGTTTGGCGTTGCCAAAGCAGGCGTAGATACACATGACTTCGTAGGGTCCCCAGCAGAACAACAGAACCCTTAGTGGTACGCTGGTGTTCCACTGGAAAACAAAGACAGTCAATAAAGTTGTATTGAATTGAATGAAATGTGACTTTTGAGTTACACTATGACAACAATAACATAGAGTCAACATATCAGCATAATATAAATGTATAAAAGAGCAGAACATAATTACTGTTATCTACACACATACAACATTTAGACTTACTTTAAATAATTGCAAAGTGAAATAATTATAGCAAACATTGTCTACGGGATTATCTTGCTGAGAAGTCTTGTAATCTGAAGTTCACGGAACAACTTTCCCGATGTTCACATACTAGGATTTAACACGCTTATCACATTGTAAATATAATGAGAAGTATGTTGTTTTTTTCCCCCTCCCCCCCAAAGGCCAAATATTACTGGTGTTGTTAAAATGTGTTGCAACGTTCCAAAGAACACTTTCCAAACATTCTAACGGTAGAATGTTCCAAGGTTTACCCTGTGCTTGTGGATCTTCTTGAAGTATGCGTAAATGGCATCGTAGTTGGACTTCATGACATAAGCAGGGAAGATAAGGTAGAAGACCGTCAGGGCCCCCATATAGGTAATGTAGTCTCTGTTGAATGGAGATGAACACGGACGATAGAATGACATAAGACATACTGTATTATCCCGTGCATCTCTATGAATGGGGAATTCTCACATGTCTAGGGTTGCTCAATTCTGGTTGGAGGATTCCCGGAATAAGGAGGGAATTAGCAGGAAATACGGAATCGTAAGGGAGTTCTGGAACACCTGGGAATTGTGTTACCAGAATTTTGGAACCCTAGTCTGTGGGAGACATTGCTAGAGAGCTTTTGTTTTATTGTCTGAAATGAATCATCTCAATCCATTAAAGATTTTTAGCAGTGCTCTCTCTCTCTCTCTCTCTCTCTCTCTCTCTCTCTCTCTCTCTCTCTCTCTCTCTCTCTCTCTCTCTCTCTGTCTCTCTCTCTCTCTCTCTCTCTCTCTCTCTCTCTCTCTGTCTCTCTCTCTCTCTCTCTCTCTCTCTCTCTGTCTCTCTCTCTCTCTCTCTCTCTGTCTCTCTCTCTCTCTCTCTCTCTCTCTCTCTCTCTCTGTGAAATGCTGCATGTTTTCAACTAAGTAAAAGAGCTTACTTTTGAAGTAATCTGTTTGATTGTTTTAAAGCCCTGATTCTGTATTCCACTGTTTGCATTTTACAAAGTCAAATCAGTGATGTCAACAGCTGGTTGAAACAGACGGATATTTCAGAGTTTTGGAAGTCTGCTTTCTTTTCTTCAAAACTGTCTTTTAAAAAAAATCTTGTGACACATCAACGACAAATGTGCCGAGGTAACAGTGGGGGAGATGCTGAGCTACAATAAAATGACCTTTAGAGGGCTGTAATTCCCTGAACCACAGACAAGACAGAACAATAAAATGATGTCTGTAATTCCCTGAACCACAGACAAGACAGTGAGTGGGGGAGATGCTGAGCTACAATAAAATGACCTTTGGTCTGTAATTCCCTGAACCACAGACAAGACAGAACATGATGGTGTAATTCCCTGAACCACAGACAAGACAGAAGATGATGCTACAATAAAATGACCTTTAGAGGGCTGAATTCCCTGAACCACAGACAAGACAGTGAAGATGATACAATAAAATGACCTTTAGAGGTCTGTAATTCCCTGAACCTGAACAAGATGAGTGGGGAGATGCTGAGCTACAATAAAATGACCTTTAGAGGTCTGTAATTCCCTTAACCACAGACAAGACAGTGCGTGGGGGAGATGCTGAGCTACAATAAAATGACCTTTAGAGGTCTGTAATTCCCTGAACCACAGACAAGACAGTGTGTGGGGGAGATGCTGAGCTACAATAAAATGACCTTTAGAGGTCTGTAATTCCCTGAAACACAGACAAGACAGAACATGATGGTGTAATTCCCTGAACCACAGACAAAACAGAACATGATGGTGTAATTCCCTGAAACACAGACAAGACAGAACATGATGGTGTAATTCCCTGAACCACAGACAAGACAGAACATGATGGTGTAATTCCCTGAACCACAGACAAGACAGAACATGATGGTGTAATTCCCTGAACCACAGACAAGACAGAACATGATGGTGTAATTCCCTGAACCACAGATGAGAGAGAACATGATGTATAATTTCTGACTATGTCGCTCTGGATAAATTACCAAAATATAAACGTGAATTTATAGTGGAATTGACAGCATTTTAGCAACATGAAATCTTATTGCAATTTGTTCACATACACCAACAGGAAGAACATGACACTTTTAAAAAATCTGTGAAGTGAGCAATTAGATATGGTAATTTTCACATTTTCCTAAATTCTTAGAATGTTTAGGAATTACGTATATTAAGGCATTTGTGAAAATTCTATAGCAATATCGAGTGGAAAAGCGTCCATGCGTTTGGACAATTAGTAGACACTGCAGTAAATAAAACCATTGTCGAAGACCGGAGTCTATGCAGACCGGTGCACCAAAGCCAATCAGAGGTACATTTGCCACAAAGGCCTGCCATCATTCACTATGAACTGGACTGTGTGTTTACAGGCAGTAGGGCCTGCCATCATTCCCTTTGAATTGGACTGTGTGTTTACAGGCAGTAGGGCCTGTCATCATTCACTTTTGAACTGGACTGTATTACAGACAGTAACAACAGCACGACTTTAGATCATTAGAAAGCATTATCCAAAAGGCACACAAAATACACCTGAATAAATTTCTGCAAATATGACAATACAATGGGAGTCCTCTTACATTTGGGAACTTTACAGTCCGATTGATCAAACAACCATGAAAATGTAGGCTCTCCCTCCCTCAGCTATTTACATCAACAACAATAAAGATCAACAACTAATGCTAGCCAAAATATTTAGTCATGGAAACTGAAACAGTGCATCCCGAATGCAGGCAGCAAACAATGTACAAGATGGGATTTTACAACCTGATAGCAATATTTTTGGGGAATAGCAAGAACGGTATTGGTGAATTCAATTTTTTTATTTTACTAGGCAAGTCAGTTCAGAACAAATTCTTATTTTCAATGACGGCCTAGGAACTGCCTGTTCAGGGGCAGAACGACAGAGTTGTACCTTGTCAGCTCGGGGATTTGAACTTGCAACCTTTCGGTTACTAGTCCAACGCTCTAACCACTAGGCTACCCTGCCGCCTCTACACTCTAACCACTAGGCTACCCTGCCGCCTCTACACTCTAACCACTAGGCTACCCTGCCGCCTCTATACTCTAACCACTAGGCTACCCTGCCGCCTCTACACTCTAACCACTAGGCTACCCTACCACCTCTACACTCTAACCACTAGGCTACCCTGCATTGACCTGCATCCATGGATTTCCCCAACAGCCTTAGTGTGAACGTGAACGTTGAGTCGAATAGAACCTTTTTTTCAAACCTCTTATAAAGTTGGATAAACTGGGCGTATGATCATTTTTTTGACTGATATTATGATTATTATGAAACGCTTGTCAGTTCCACTTTAAAATGTAGCCTACTTGTCTCCTTTGGTGTAGTCTAGAGTGCAGCACGTCCTCATTGGCTCAAAGTCATACACTCCCCATCCAGTCAGAGGTACGGCCGCCCAGAAGATGGCCAACCCCCAGATAATGATAGAAAAAGTCCAGGCCGTGCTCCAAAACAGCTTCTGATCTGGAACAAAATAACGTTGTTATATTTATTTAACATTTTCCAAGAATATGTTTGTAGCTTTGTAGATGTATATAGATAAAGCTATAATATAGGATACTACTCACTGGTGACATATTGGTGATATCTGTCCCAGGCGATGGTAGCCAGGAAACTGATGGAGGCCAGAACTGCTGTCATCCCTATGACGGCGTGGTAGCTACATCCGTCTTGACCCCAGGGCCAGTGTCTAGGGTGACGAGAAGAGAGGAGCGCATTTAGGCTGCGTTTACACAGGCAGCCCAATTCTGATCTTTTGTCCGATTATTGGCAAGAGATCTGATCTGATTGGAACAAAAGGCCAATTATTGGCCAAAGATCAGAACTGGGCTGCCTGTGTAAACGCAGCCTCAGTGTTTCTAATCCAATCAGGCATAAACCGGTTTCAGAATGGCTACATTCCTACATAAACATGATGACTCATTTTGCAGCTAATTGTTATACCAAATACACCTACTTTGACTTGTGGTTCTATTCAGTTGAACTATAAAGTCATGATCACACACACTAACATTACAGCTTTGTGTAGAAAAGGATCTATCCATCATAGCTATTCAGATATACATGAAAAAAATGTGCCTCACTAGAACGATTTGTCCTGATGTCCTGTCTGCAAACCAATATTCGATCAAACGCATGAGAGCGCTTTAACAACAACTATTGTACACATAAGTCAGGAAACCTCCACGGGCGTTAATGCAGTGTCAAAGGATAATTATTTATACCTGTACGATAAGCTGGCGTATGCAGCGATCAGGCCGGTTGTATTGAGCATAATGTCAGCCACGGCGAGGTTAAAGACGAGGAAATTACTGGGAGTTCGCATTTGCTTTACGCTAATATAGGCCAATATTGAAACGGCGTTCAGGAAGAATCCGACAAGACCTAAAAGGCACATGGAAAGAAGAGAAATCATCATGGGGGGGAGACAAAGACTAAAAATGGACGTTTAACATTTCAGTTAAGTTATATAGCCTACATGTGAATAGGATATGATAATGTCAGAAATCGTTGAATTTTAACTACACAGACTTTTATTTGACTATTTTACATGTCAACCTTACAGAACCGCATCTTCAAATCCTTGCTGATTATTCACATCTTCCAGTGACAATCTTGGCATGATTTAAAATCAGGAGACCTGTCCCTTTAAGATCTCTTTAAAATCAGTAGACCTGTCCCTTTAAGATCTCTTTAAAATCAGTAGACCTGTCCCTTTAAGATCTCTTTAAAATCAGTAGACCTGTCTCTTTAAGATCTCTTTAAAATCCCACGTCGCTCCATCTGGATGCCATTTCGCTAACGCAAATAACAGCTTTTCTTTCAAATTTTTAAGCATAAAATATTTCACTTACCCCCAACAAGAAGAGCTGAACCGAATGCAAACATGTCAAAATCGGAGAATCCCTCCGGTAATGTGTATGCTGCCATTTTTGATGGCCACTATTATTGTCGGACAGATAGTTCCTCAACGTTTATTCTCGCGTCTGAAAGTGCCAGAGTTTTGACTGAACTCCTTATAAAGGCTCTTTCACGTGAAAAGGCATGCAAAGACTTATCTGATGTAAAACCCTTACCAATCCCTACAAGAATGTACTAACAAAGTGGCGCAATAGCAGAAGAGTTTGACACACACTGGGCAACAGCTATTTCTTATTTTCCCGATGAAAAATAAATAAATCCCTAAACGGTCGTGTTCATTGAAGTGGTTTCTGCGCACCAATTTTGCAAGCACATAACTGACAGGGAAACCGACTTTCTCAAATTGTTGGCTCTTAATGACCAATAACAGACTTTATATTATCACTGAACTCTAAACCCACAGGTCATACTTTATCCTTAGTACACTTAGTACGCTAAACATTATATGCCGTGTGAAGATGAAGGATCTCTCTCTTACTTCGATAGGTAGGACCTACCTGCTGCCTCAACCATCCATGACATCATAAGTAACTGTACGTGTCAGTTGGAAGCTGACACTGCATAGTGAATGGACTGAGAGACCCTTGTCCAGTGAATTATTGGTTTAACAATGCAACAAGTTTAAATGTAGCAATCCTTTAATCTGGCTAAATGTTGGTGGGTGAAAGCAGACCTTAGTTCCAAGAACGTAGCATTGTTAGTGATGTCCCAAAGTCACCTAATCATTTCATAAATTTTTTCACACCACACAACACAAAAAATAAAAAATAACACCAGAAATCTGAACAGACACAACAAACACAGTCGACACGACAGCAATGTCATACAGGGAGCTCCAGCCCATGACAAATCCCAGTCAACACCATTAGTTCAGGTTCATTCTTAATCCATAGATCCCAAACGTTGCAGTTTTAAAGCAGGTTTTCTGTTTGTTCTACAGGTTTTGACATTGGGGCGGCGATTTTGTTTGTGCAATTTTATTTTAAAAAATTCATGCAATTCTAGTCATTTAGCCGTGCGGCAAAAATTAATTTTTGCAGTTTTAAAGGAAATTTTCTGAAATTCTACACGTTTTGCCATGACTTATGCCATGTTAATGATATCAATGCAGACCCTCTGCAGGTCAGGGCCCCTGGGCACGTGCCCTGCGTGCCATGTTGGTATTCAGCCATGATTACTACAAGTTTAGATAACTGGCTAGACTAACTTACCAATCTAAAAAAAATAGCTAGCTAACATGGCTAATTGAGAGACTGTCAGTGACTGACAAAACCAGAGAAAAACTGCTGATGCACAACCAAATTTCAAACTCACACCTTTTATGTATTCTACTACTCTAAATTTTAACAGTAAATTGAGACTAAAGTTCCTAAAAAAACAAACACAAAAAAGGGTATTTTCATAACATAAAACCAGCCGGGGGCGGCAGGTAGCCTAGCGATCAAGAGCATTGGGCCAGTAACTGAAAGGTTGCCGGTTCGAATCCCCTACGTGAAACATCTATCGATGTGCCCTTGAGCAAGGCACGTGACCCTAATTGCTCCTGGGAGTTTCTCTGGATAAGAGCATCTTCTAAATGACTGTAATGACTGTAATGACTGTAATGTCAAGACATTAACATTAGAGCTTGCTCCCTGTTTAGTGCACTAACCTTGACCAGGACCAGTAGAGCACTAACCTTGACCAGGACCAGTAGAGCACTAACCTTGACCAGGACCAGTAGAGCACTAACCTTGACCAGGACCAGTAGAGCACTAACCTTGACCAGGACCAGTAGAACACTAACCTTGACCAGGACCAGTAGTGCACTAACCTTGACCAGGACCAGTAGAGCACTAACCTTAACCAGGACCAGTAGTGCACTAACCTTGACCAGGACCAGTAGAGCACTAACCTTGACCAGGACCAGTAGAGCACTAACCTTGACCAGGACCAGTAGAGCACTAACCTTAACCAGGACCAGTAGTGCACTAACCTTGACCAGGACCAGTAGAGCACTAACCTTAACCAGGACCAGTAGTGCACTAACCTTGACCAGGACCAGTAGAGCACTAACCTTGACCAGGACCAGTAGAGCACTAACCTTGACCAGGACCAGTAGAGCACTAACCTTGACCAGGACCAGTAGAGCACTAACCTTGACCAGGACCAGTAGAGCACTAACCTTAACCAGGACCAGTAGAGCACTAACCTTGACCAGGACCAGTAGAGCACTAACCTTGACCAGGACCAGTAGAGCATTAACCTTGACCAGAACCAGTAGAGCATTAACCTTGACCAGAACCAGTAGTGCACTAACCTTGACCAGGACCAGTAGTGCACTAACCTTGACCAGTAGTGCACTAACCTTGACCAGGACCAGTAGAACACTTACCTTGACCAGGACCAGTAGAGCACTAACCTTGACCAGGACCAGTAGAGCATTAACCTTGACCAGAACCAGTAGAGCATTAACCTTGACCAGAACCAGTAGTGCACTAACCTTGACCAGGACCAGTAGTGCACTAACCTTGACCAGTAGTGCACTAACCTTGACCAGGACCAGTAGAACACTTACCTTGACCAGGACCAGTAGTGCACTAACCTTGACCAGGACCAGTAGTGCACTAACCTTGACCAGTAGTGCACTAACCTTGACCATGACCAGTAGAACACTTACCTTGACCAGGACCAATAGAGCACTAACCTTCACCAGGACCAGTATAGCACTAACCTTCACCAGGACCAATAGTGCACTAACCTTGACCAGGACCAGTAGAGCACTAACCTTGATCGGGACCAGGACCAATAGTGCACTAACCTTAACAAGGAACAGTAGAGCACTAACCTTGACCAGGACCAGGACCGGTAGTGCACTAACCGTGACCAGTAGTGCACTAACCTTGAACAGGACCAGGACCAGTAGTGCACTAACCTTGAGCAGGACCAGAAGAGCACTAACCTTGACCAGGACCAGTAGTGCACTAACCTTGACCAGAACCAGGACCGGTAGTGCACTAACCTTGACCAGTAGTGCACTAACCTTGACCAGGACCAGTACCAGAAGTGCACTAATCTTGACCAGTAGAGCACTAACCTTGACCAGGACCAGTAGAGCACTAACCTTGACCAGGGCCAGGACCAAGAGAGCACTAACCTTGACCAGAACCATTAGTGCACTAACCTTGACCAGACCAGGACCAGTAGTGCACTAACCTTGACCAGAACCAGGACCAGTAGTGCACTAACCTTGACCAGGACCAGTAGTGCACTAACCTTGACCACCTTGACCAGGACCAGTAGTGCACTAACCTTGACCAGGACCAGTAGAGCACTAACCTTAACCAGGACCAGTAGTGCACTAACCTTGACCAGGACCAGTGTAACCAGGACCAGTAGTGCACTAACCTTAACCAGGACCAGTAGTGCACTAACCTTGACCAGGACCAGTAGAGCACTAACCTTAACCAGGACCAGTAGTGCACTAACCTTAACCAGGACCAGTAGTGCACTAACCTTGACCAGACCAGGACCAGTAGTGCACTAACCTTAACCAGGACCAGTAGTGCACTAACCTTGACCAGGACCAGTAGTGCACTAACCTTGACCAGGACCAGTAGTGCACTAACCTTGACCAGGACCAGTAGTGCACTAACCTTGACTTTGACCAGGACCAGTAGTGCACTAACCTTGACCAGGACCAGTAGTGCACTAACCTTGACCAGGACCAGAAGTGCACTAACCTTGACCAGGACCAGTAGTGCACTAACCTTGACCAGGACCAGAAGTGCACTAACCTTGACCAGGACCAGTAGTGCACTAACCTTGACCAGGACCAGAAGTGCACTAACCTTGACCTTGGCCAGGACCAGTAGTGCACTAACCTTGACCTTGGCCAGGACCAGTAGTGCATTACATACAGTTAACAGGATACCATGTGAATCCCAGATAAACTGGAGGAGTGATATTACATTGTAATCAAAGACCCTGCCTTCTATGGCATGAGAAACAGCTCCCAAAGGTTGCAATATGGCTTTGTATAAATTCTACTGCTAGTGTATTGGGCCTGGGTTGCCTGTGAGTTAGGACACATTTAATTTCACCTACCGTCATAATCTGAAAACAAAGGCTGCGCTGTTGATGCCACTCCAGCTTCCTGAGTTCAGACTTCAGACACGGAGTTACACCAAAACCTTTTGTCATGTCAATGTAAAAACTCATTCTTTCATTTGTAGTTTATTATTAAAGCAGCAAAGCCCTGTTTTACAAATGTTGATTCATAGAATTTAGGCTACACACACACACACACACACACACACACACACACACACACACACACACACACACACACACACACACACACACACACACACACACACACACACACACACACACACACACAGACACATGCACGCACATACGCACACACACACACGCACACACACACACACACACACACACACACACACACACACACACACACACACACACACACACACACACAGACACATGCACGCACATATGCACACACACACACGCACGCACACACACACACACACACACACACACACACATACACACACACACACACACACGCACATACACACACACACATACACACACACACATACACACACACATGCACGCACATACGCACGCACACACACACGCACACACGCACGCGCGCACACACACACACGCACGCACGCAAGCACACACACACGCACGCACGCAAGCACACACACACACGCGCACGCACGTACGCACACACACACACACGCATGCACGCACACACACACACACGCACACACACACACACACGCACACACACGCACATACACACACACACACACGCACACACACACACACATTTTCATAGAAAATCCTCCAGAATGAAAGTGGACAGCAATTGTCAAAGAATCCAGCCACCCTAGTCATAGACTGTTCTCTCTGCTACCGCACGGCACTACAGACTAAGACTCCAGCCACCCCAGTCATAGACTGTTCTCTCTGCTACTGCACGGCAAGCGGTACCGGAGGGCCAAGTCTAGGACAAAGCGGCTTCTAAACAGCTGTATTGTTGGTTAAGGGCTTGTAAGTAAGCATTTCACAGTTGTATTCGGCACATGTGACTAATACAATTAGATTTAGTTTGATTTGAGATGGTAAGAGACATAGCTAGATGACTGGTTTAAAGACACGTAGTTGTGTGGATCTGCATCATGGTCACAAACTGCTTAAAATCTTTAAAGCATCTGTCTGTTTATGGGCCTGTCCCAAATGGAACCATATCCCCTAAATGGTGCACTACTGTACTATGGGCCCAGGTCAAAAGTAGTGCACTACATAGGGAATAGGGTGCCTTTTGGGATAGAGAGTGTACTCACACTGAAACCACTCTCACAGATATAAAGTACCAGAAGGGGTCAGTAGTTTGATATAAAGTACCAGGAGGGGTCAGTAGTTTGATATAAAGTATCAGTAGGAGGGGTCAGTAGTTTGATATAAAGTATCAAGAGGAGGGGTCAGTAGTTTAATATTAAGTATCAGGAGGGTCAGTAGTTTATATAAAGTATCAGGAGGGGTCAGTAGTTTGATATAAAGTGTCAGGAGGGGTCAGTAGTTTGATATAAAGTATCAGGAGGAGGGGTCAGTAGTTTGATATAAAGTCTCAGGAGGGATCAGTAGTTTGATATAAAGTATCAGGGGGTCAGTAGTTTGATATAAAGTATCAGGGGGTCAGTAGTTTGATATAAAGTATCAGGAGGGGTCAGTAGTTTGATATAAAGTATCAGGGGGGTCAGTAGTTTGACATAAAGTATCAGGAGGGGTCAGTAGTTTGATATAAAGTATCAGGAGGGGTCACTAGTTTGATATAAAGTATCAAGAGGAGGGGTCAGTAGTTTGATATAAAGTACCAGAAGGGGTCAGTAGTTTGAAATAAAGTATCAGGGGGGGTCAGTAGTGTGATATAAAGTGTCAGGAGGGGTCAGTAGTTTGATATAAAGTGTCAGGAGGGGTCAGTAGTTTGATATAAAGTATCAGGAGGGGTCAGTAGTTTGATATAAAGTATCAGGAGGAGGGGTCAGTAGTTTGATATCAAGTATCAAAATGAGGGGTCAGTAGTTTGATATAAAGTATCAGGAGGAGGGGTCAGTAGTTTGATATAAAGTATCAGGAGGAGGGGTCAGTAGTTTGATATAAAGTATCAGGAGGAGGGGTCAGTAGTTTGATATCAAGTATCAAAATGAGGGGTCAGTAGTTTGATATAAAGTATCAGGAGGAGGGGTCACTAGTTTGATATAAAGTATCAAGAGGAGGGGTCAGTAGTTTGATATAAAGTATCAAAATGAGGGGTCAGTAGTTTGATATAAATTATCAGGAGGAGGGGTCAGTAGTTTGATATAAAGTATCAGGAGGAGGGGTCACTAGTTTGATATAAAGTATCAAGAGGAGGGGTCAGTAGTTTGATATAAAGTGTCAGGAGGGTCAGTAGTTTGATATAAAGTGTCAGGAGGGGTCAGTAGTTTGATATAAAGTGTCAGGAGGGGTCAGTAGTTTGATATGAAGTATCAAAATGAGGGGTCAGTCATTTGATATAAAGTATCAAAATGAGGGGTCAGTAGTTTGATATAAAGTGTCAGGAGGAGGGGTCAGTAGTTTAATATTAAGTATCAGGGAGGGGTCAGTAGTTTGATATAAAGTATCAAGATGAGGGGTCAGTAGTTTGATATAAAGTGGCAGGAGGAGGGGTCAGTAGTTTGATATAAAGTATCAGAAGGGGTCAGTAGTTTGATATAAAGTATCAGGAGGAGGGGTCACTAGTTTGATATAAAGTCTCCGGGGGGTCTGTAGTTTGATATAAAGTATCAGGAAGGGTCAGTAGTTTGATATAAAGTATCAGGAGGAGGGGTCAGTAGTTTGATATAAAGTATCAGGAGGAGGGGTCAGTAGTTTGATATCAAGTATCAAAATGAGGGGTCAGTAGTTTGATATAAAGTATCAGGAGGAGGGGTCACTAGTTTGATATAAAGTATCAGGAGGAGGGGTCAGTAGTTTGATATAAAGTATCAAGATGAGGGGTCAGTAGTTTGATATAAAGTGGCAGGAGGGGTCAGTAGTTTGATATAAAGTATCAGAAGGGGTCAGTAGCTTGATATAAAGTATCAGGAGGAGGGGTCACTAGTTTGATATAAAGTCTCAGGAGGGGTCTGTAGTTTGATATAAAGTATCAGGAAGGGTCAGTAGTTTGATATAAAGTATCAGGAGGAGGGGTCAGTAGTTTGATATAAAGTATCAGGAGGAGGGGTCAGTAGTTTGATATCAAGTATCAAAATGAGGGGTCAGTAGTTTGATATAAAGTATCAGGAGGAGGGGTCACTAGTTTGATATAAAGTATCAGGAGGAGGGGTCAGTAGTTTGATATAAAGTATCAGGAGGAGGGGTCAGTAGTTTGATATCAAGTATCAAAATGAGGGGTCAGTAGTTTGATATAAAGTATCAGAAGGGGTCAGTAGTTTGATATAAAGTACCAGGAGGGGTCAGTAGTTTGATATAAAGTATCAGAAGGGGTCATTAGTTTGATATAAATTATCAGGAGGAGGGGTCAGTAGTTTGATATAAAGTATCAGGAGGAGGGGTCACTAGTTTGATATAAAGTATCAAGAGGAGGGGTCAGTAGTTTGATATAAAGTGTCAGGAGGGTCAGTAGTTTGATATAAAGTGTCAGGAGGGGTCAGTAGTTTGATATAAAGTGTCAGGAGGGGTCAGTAGTTTGATATGAAGTATCAAAATGAGGGGTCAGTCATTTGATATAAAGTATCAAAATGAGGGGTCAGTAGTTTGATATAAAGTGTCAGGAGGAGGGGTCAGTAGTTTAATATTAAGTATCAGGAGGGGTCAGTAGTTTGATATAAAGTATCAGGAGGAGGGGTCACTAGTTTGATATAAAGTATCAAGAGGAGGGGTCAGTAGTTTGATATAAAGTATCAGGAGGAGGGGTCAGTAGTTTGATATAAAGTATCAGAAGGGGTCAGTAGTTTGATATAAAGTATCAGGAGGAGTCACTAGTTTGATATAAAGTGTCGGGGGGAGGGGTCAGTAGTTTAATATATAGTATCAAGAGGAGGGGTCAGTAGTTTGATATAAAGTATCAAAATGAGGGGTCAGTAGTTTGATATAAAGTATCAGGAGGAGGGGTCAGTAGTTTGATATAAAGTATCAGAAGGGGTCAGTAGTTTGATATAAAGTACCAGGAGGGGTCAGTAGTTTGATATAAAGTATCAGAAGGGGTCATTAGTTTGATATAAAGTATCAAAATGAGGGGTCAGTAGTTTGATATAAAGTATCAGTAGGAGGGGTCAGTAGTTTGATATAAAGTATCAAAATGAGGGGTCAGTAGTTTGATATAAAGTATCAGGAGGAGGGGTCAGTAGTTTGATATAAAGTATCAGGAGGAGGGGTCAGTAGTTTGATATAAAGTATCAGGAGGGGTCAGTAGTTTGATATAAAGTATCAGGAGGAGGGGTCAGTAGTTTGATATAAAGTATCAGGAGGGTCAGTAGTTTGATATAAATTATCAGGAGGAGGTGTCAGTAGTTTGATATAAAGTATCAGGAGGAGGGGTCAGTAGTTTGATATAAAGTATCAGGAGGAGGGGTCAGTAGTTTGATATAAAGTATCAAAATGAGGGGTCAGTAGTTTGATATAAAGTATCAGGAGGAGGGGTCAGTAGTTTGATATAAAGTATCAGGAGGAGGGGTCACTAGTTTGATATAAAGTATCAAGAGGAGGGGTCAGTAGTTTGATATAAAGTGTCAGGAGGGTCAGTAGTTTGATATAAAGTGTCAGGAGGGGTCAGTAGTTTGATATAAAGTGTCAGGAGGGGTCAGTAGTTTGATATGAAGTATCAAAATGAGGGTCAGTCATTTGATATAAAGTATCAAAATGAGGGGTCAGTCGTTTGATATAAAGTGTCAGGAGGAGGGGTCAGTAGTTTAATATTAAGTATCAGGAGGGGTCAGTAGTTTGATATAAAGTATCAAGATGAGGGGTCAGTAGTTTGATATAAAGTGGCAGGAGGAGGGGTCAGTAGTTTGATATAAAGTATCAGAAGGGGTCAGTAGCTTGATATAAAGTATCAGGAGGAGGGGTCACTAGTTTGATATAAAGTCTCCGGGGGTGGTCTGTAGTTTGATATAAAGTATCAGGAAGGGTCAGTAGTTTGATATAAAGTATCAGGAGGAGGGGTCAGTAGTTTGATATAAAGTATCAGGAGGAGGGGTCAGTAGTTTGATATCAAGTATCAAAATGAGGGTCAGTAGTTTGATATAAAGTATCAGGAGGAGGGGTCACTAGTTTGATATAAAGTATCAGGAGGAGGGGTCAGTAGTTTGATATAAAGTATCAAGATGAGGGGTCAGTAGTTTGATATAAAGTGGCAGGAGGAGGGGTCAGTAGTTTGATATAAAGTATCAGAAGGGGTCAGTAGCTTGATATAAAGTATCAGGAGGAGGGGTCACTAGTTTGATATAAAGTCTCCGGGGGTCTGTAGTTTGATATAAAGTATCAGGAAGGGTCAGTAGTTTGATATAAAGTATCAGGAGGAGGGGTCAGTAGTTTGATATAAAGTATCAGGAGGAGGGGTCAGTAGTTTGATATCAAGTATCAAAATGAGGGGTCAGTAGTTTGATATAAAGTATCAGGAGGAGGGGTCACTAGTTTGATATAAAGTATCAGGAGGAGGGGTCAGTAGTTTGATATAAAGTATCAGGAGGAGGGGTCAGTAGTTTGATATCAAGTATCAAAATGAGGGGTCAGTAGTTTGATATAAAGTATCAGAAGGGGTCAGTAGTTTGATATAAAGTACCAGGAGGGGTCAGTAGTTTGATATAAAGTATCAGAAGGGGTCATTAGTTTGATATAAATTATCAGGAGGAGGGGTCAGTAGTTTGATATAAAGTATCAGGAGGAGGGGTCACTAGTTTGATATAAAGTATCAAGAGGAGGGGTCAGTAGTTTGATATAAAGTGTCAGGAGGGTCAGTAGTTTGATATAAAGTGTCAGGAGGGGTCAGTAGTTTGATATAAAGTGTCAGGAGGGGTCAGTAGTTTGATATGAAGTATCAAAATGTATCATTTGATATAAAGTATCAAAATGAGGGGTCAGTCGTTTGATATAAAGTGTCAGGAGGAGGGGTCAGTAGTTTAATATTAAGTATCAGGAGGGGTCAGTAGTTTGATATAAAGTATCAGGAGGAGGGGTCACTAGTTTGATATAAAGTATCAAGAGGAGGGGTCAGTAGTTTGATATAAAGTATCAGGAGGAGGGGTCAGTAGTTTGATATAAAGTATCAGAAGGGGTCAGTAGTTTGATATAAAGTATCAGGAGGAGTCACTACTTTGATATAAAGTGTCCGGGGGAGGGGGTCAGTAGTTTAATATATAGTATCAAGAGGAGGGGTCAGTAGTTTGATATAAAGTATCAAAATGAGGGGTCAGTAGTTTGATATAAAGTATCAGGAGGAGGGGTCAGTAGTTTGATATAAAGTATCAGAAGGGGTCAGTAGTTTGATATAAAGTACCAGGAGGGGTCAGTAGTTTGATATAAAGTATCAGAAGGGGTCATTAGTTTGATATAAAGTATCAAAATGAGGGGTCAGTAGTTTGATATAAAGTATCAGTAGGAGGGGTCAGTAGTTTGATATAAAGTATCAAAATGAGGGGTCAGTAGTTTGATATAAAGTATCAGGAGGAGGGGTCAGTAGTTTGATATAAAGTATCAGGAGGAGGGGTCAGTAGTTTGATATAAAGTATCAGGAGGGGTCAGTAGTTTGATATAAAGTATCAGGAGGAGGGGTCAGTAGTTTGATATAAAGTATCAGGAGGGGTCAGTAGTTTTATATAAAGTATCAGGAGGAGTCAGTAGTTTGATATAAAGTATCAGGAGGAGGGGTCAATAGTTTGATATAAAGTGTCAGGAGGAGGAGTCAGTAGTCTGATATAAAGTATCAGGAGGGGTCAGTAGTTTGATATAAGGTGTCAGGAGGAGGGGTCAGTAGTTTGATATAAAGTATCAGGAGGAGGGGTCACTAGTTTGATATAAAGTATCAGGAGGAGGGGTCATTAGTTTGATATAAAGTATCAGGAGGAGGGGTCAGTAGTTTGATATAAAGTATCAGGAGGAGGGGTCAGTAGTTTGATATAAAGTATCAAGAGGAGGGGTCAGTAGTTTGATATAAAGTGGCAGGAGGAGGGTCAGTAGTTTGATATAAAGTATCAGAAGGGGTCAGTAGTTTGATATAAAGTATCAGGAGGAGGGGTCACTAGTTTGATATAAAGTATCAAGAGGAGGGGTCAGTAGTTTGATATAAAGTGTCAGGAGGGTCAGTAGTTTGATATAAAGTGTCAGGAGGGGTCAGTAGTTTGATATAAAGTGTCAGGAGGGGTCAGTAGTTTGATATGAAGTATCAAAATGAGGGGTCAGTCATTTGATATAAAGTATCAAAATGAGGGGTCAGTCGTTTGATATAAAGTGTCAGGAGGAGGGGTCAGTAGTTTAATATTAAGTATCAGGAGGGGTCAGTAGTTTGATATAAAGTATCAGGAGGAGGGGTCACTAGTTTGATATAAAGTATCAAGAGGAGGGGTCAGTAGTTTGATATAAAGTATCAGGAGGAGGGGTCAGTAGTTTGATATAAAGTATCAGAAGGGGTCAGTAGTTTGATATAAAGTATCAGGAGGAGTCACTAGTTTGATATAAAGTGTCCGGGGGGGGTCAGTAGTTTAATATATAGTATCAAGAGGAGGGGTCAGTAGTTTGATATAAAGTATCAAAATGAGGGGTCAGTAGTTTGATATAAAGTATCAGGAGGAGGGGTCAGTAGTTTGATATAAAGTATCAGAAGGGGTCAGTAGTTTGATATAAAGTACCAGGAGGGGTCAGTAGTTTGATATAAAGTATCAGAAGGGGTCATTAGTTTGATATAAAGTATCAAAATGAGGGGTCAGTAGTTTGATATAAAGTATCAGTAGGAGGGGTCAGTAGTTTGATATAAAGTATCAAAATGAGGGGTCAGTAGTTTGATATAAAGTATCAGGAGGAGGGGTAGGTAGTTTGATATAAAGTATCAGGAGGAGGGGTCAGTATTTTGATATAAAGTATCAGGAGGGGTCAGTAGTTTGATATAAAGTATCAGGAGGAGGGGTCAGTAGTTTGATATAAAGTATCAGGAGGGGTCAGTAGTTTGATATAAATTATCAGGAGGAGGTGTCAGTAGTTTGATATAAAGTATCAGGAGGAGGGGTCAGTAGTTTGATATAAAGTGTCAGGAGGAGGGGTCAGTAGTTTGATATAAAGTATCAGGAGGGGTCAGTAGTTTGATATAAGGTGTCAGGAGGAGGGGCAGTAGTTTGATATAAAGTATGTGGAGGAGGGGTCACTAGTTTGATATAAAGTATCAGGAGGAGGGTCATTAGTTTGATATAAAGTATCAGGAGGAGGGGTCAGTAGTTTGATATAAAGTATCAGGAGGAGGGTCAGTAGTTTGATATAAAGTATCAAGAGGAGGGGTCAGTAGTTTGATATAAAGTGGCAGGAGGAGGGGTCAGTAGTTTGATATAAAGTATCAGAAGGGGTCAGTAGCTTGATATAAAGTATCAGGAGGAGGGTCACTAGTTTGATATAAAGTGTCCGGGGGTCTGTAGTTTGATATAAAGTATCAGGAGGGGTCAGTAGTTTGATATAAAGTATCAGGAGGAGGGGTCAGTAGTTTGATATCAAGTATCAAAATGAGGGGTCAGTAGTTTGATATAAAGTATCAGGAGGAGGGGTCACTAGTTTGATATAAAGTATCAGGAGGAGGGGTCAGTAGTTTGATATAAAGTATCAAAATGAGGGTCAGTAGTTTGATATAAATTATCAGGAGGAGGGGTCAGTAGTTTGATATAAAGTATCAGGAGGAGGGGTCACTAGTTTGATATAAAGTATCAAGAGGAGGGGTCAGTAGTTTGATATAAAGTGTCAGGAGGGTCAGTAGTTTGATATAAAGTGTCAGGAGGGGTCAGTAGTTTGATATAAAGTGTCAGGAGGGTCAGTAGTTTGATATGAAGTATCAAAATGAGGGGTCAGTCATTTGATATAAAGTATCAAAATGAGGGGTCAGTCGTTTGATATAAAGTGTCAGGAGGAGGGGTCAGTAGTTTAATATTAAGTATCAGGAGGGGTCAGTAGTTTGATATAAAGTATCAGGAGGAGGGGTCACTAGTTTGATATAAAGTGTCCGGGGGGGGGTCAGTAGTTTAATATATAGTATCAAGAGGAGGGGTCAGTAGTTTGATATAAAGTATCAAAATGAGGGGTCAGTAGTTTGATATAAAGTATCAGGAGGAGGGGTCAGTAGTTTGATATAAAGTATCAGAAGGGGTCAGTAGTTTGATATAAAGTACCAGGAGGGGTCAGTAGTTTGATATAAAGTATCAGAAGGGGTCAGTAGTTTGATATAAAGTATCAGGAGGGGTCAGTAGTTTGATATAAAGTACCAGGAGGGGTCAGTAGTTTGATATAAAGTATCAGAAGGGGTCAGTAGTTTGATATAAAGTATCAGGAGGATGGGTCAGTAGTTTGATATAAAGTTCCAGGAGGAGGGGTCAGTAGTTTGATATAAAGTATCAGTAGGAGGGGTCAGTAGTTTTATATAAAGTATCAGGAGGGGTCAGTAGTTTGATATAAAGTATCAGGAGGAGTCACTAGTTTGATATAAAGTGTCCGGAGGGGTCAGTAGTTTAATATATAGTATCAAGAGGAGGGGTCAGTAGTTTGATATAAAGTATCAAAATGAGGGGTCAGTAGTTTGATATAAAGTATCAAGAGGAGGGGTCAGTAGTTTGATATAAAGTATCAAAATGAGGGGTCAGTAGTTTGATATAAAGTATCAGGAGGGGTCAGTAGTTTGATATAAAGTATAAGGGGTCAGTAGTTTGATATAAAGTATCATGAGGGGTCAGTAGTTTGATATAAAGTATCAGGAGGAGGGGTCTTTAGTTTGATATATAGTATCAGAAGGGGTCAGTAGTTTGATATAAAGTATCAGGAGGGGTCAGTGGTTTGATATAAAGTATCAAGAGGAGGGGTCAGTAGTTTGATATAAAGTTCCAGGAGGAGGGGTCAGTAGTTTGATATAAAGTATCAGTAGGAGGGGTCAGTAGTTTTATATAAAGTATCAGGAGTGGTCAGTAGTTTGATATAAAGTATCAGGAGGGGGGTCACTAGTTTGATATAAAGTATCAGGAGGAGGGGTCACTAGTTTGATATAAAGTGTCCGGGGGTCAGTAGTTTGATATAAAGTATCGGAAGGGGTCAGTAGTTTGATATAAAGTATCATGAGGGGTCAGTAGTTTGATATAAAGTATCAGGAGGAGGGGTCTTTAGTTTGATATATAGTATCAGAAGGGGTCAGTAATTTTATATAAAGTATCAGGAGGGGTCAGTAGTTTGATATAAAGTATCAGGAGGGGGGTCACTAGTTTGATATAAAGTGTCCGGGGGTCAGTAGTTTGATATAAAGTATCAGGAGGAGGGGTCAGTGGTTTGATATAAAGTATCAAGAGGAGGGGTCAGTAGTTTGATATAAAGTATCAAAATGAGGGGTCAGTAGTTTGATATAAAGTATCAGAAGGGGTCAGAAGTTTGATATAAAGTATCAGGAGGGGTCACTAGTTTGATATGAAGTGTCCGGGGGGTCAGTAGTTTGATATAAAGTATCGGAAGGGGTCAGTAGTTTGATATAAAGTATCAGGAGGAGGGGTCAGTAGTTTGATATAAAGTATCAAAATGAGGAGTCAGTAGTTTGATATAAAGTATCAAGAGGAGGGGTCAGTAGTTTGATATAAAGTACCAGGAGGAGGGGTCAGTAGTTTGATATAATTATCAGTAGGAGGGGTCAGTAGTTTTATATAAAGTATCAGGAGGGGTCAGTAGTTTGATATAAAGTATCAGGAGGAGGGGTCAGTAGTCTGATATAAAGTATCAGAAGGGGTCAGTAGTTTGATATAAAGTATCAGGAGGGGGGTCACTAGTTTGATATAAAGTATCAACAGGAGGGGTCAGTAGTTTGATATAAAGTGTCAGGAGGAGGGGTCAGTAGTTTGATATAAAGTATCAGAAGGGGTCAGTAGGTTGATATAAAGTATCAGGAGGAGGGGTCATTAGTTTGATATAAAGTATCAAAATGAGGGGTCAGTCATTTGATATAAAGTATCAAAATGAGGGGTCAGTCGTTTGATATAAAGTGTCAGGAGGAGGGGTCAGTAGTTTAATATTAAGTATCAGGAGGGGTCAGTAGTTTGATATAAAGTATCAGGAGGAGGGGTCACTAGTTTGATATAAAGTATCAAGAGGAGGGGTCAGTAGTTTGATATAAAGTGTCAGGAGGAGGGGTCAGTAGTTTGATATAAAATATCAGAAGGGGTCAGTAGTTTGATATAAAGTATCAGGAGGAGTCACTAGTTTGATATAAAGTGTATCAAAAGGAGGGGTCAGTAGTTTAATATATAGTATCAAGAGGAGGGGTCAGTAGTTTGATATAAAGTATCAAAATGAGGGGTCAGTAGTTTGATATAAAGTATCAGGAGGAGGGGTCAGTAGTTTGATATAAAGTATCAGAAGGGGTCAGTAGTTTGATATAAAGTACCAGGAGGGGTCAGTAGTTTGATATAAAGTATCAGAAGGGGTCAGTAGTTTGATATAAAGTATCAGGAGGGGTCAGTAGTTTGATATAAAGTATCAGGAGGATGGGTCAGTAGTTTGATATAAAGTTCCAGGAGGAGGGGTCAGTAGTTTGATATAAAGTATCAGTAGGAGGGTCAGTAGTTTTATATAAAGTATCAGGAGGGGTCAGTAGTTTGATATAAAGTATCAGGAGGAGTCACTAGTTTGATATAAAGTGTCAGGGGGGGTCAGTAGTTTAATATATAGTATCAAGAGGAGGGGTCAGTAGTTTGATATAAAGTTTCAAAATGAGGGGTCAGTAGTTTGATATAAAGTATCAAGAGGAGGGTCAGTAGTTTGATATAAAGTATCAAAATGAGGGGTCAGTAGTTTGATATAAAGTATCAGGAGGGGTCAGTAGTTTGATATAAAGTATCAGGAGGGGTCAGTAGTTTGATATAAATTATCAGGAGGAGGGGTCTTTAGTTTGATATAAAGTATCAGAAGGGGTCAGTAGTTTGATATAAAGTATCAGGAGGGGTCAGTGGTTTGATATAAAGTATCAAGAGGAGGGGTCAGTAGTTTGATATAAAGTATCAGAAGGGGTCAGTAGTTTGATATAAAGTACCAGGAGGGGTCAGTAGTTTGATATAAAGTATCAGAAGGGTCATTAGTTTGATATAAAGTATCAAAATGAGGGGTCAGTAGTTTGATATAAATTATCAGGAGGAGGGGTCTTTAGTTTGATATAAAGTATCAGAAGGGGTCAGTAGTTTGATATAAAGTATCAGGAGGGGTCAGTGGTTTGATATAAAGTATCAGGAGGAGGGGTCAGTAGTTTGATATAAAGTATCAGAAGGGGTCAGTAGTTTGATATAAAGTACCAGGAGGGGTCAGTAGTTTGATATAAAGTATCAGAAGGGGTCATTAGTTTGATATAAAGTATCAAAATGAGGGGTCAGTAGTTTGATATAAAGTATCAGTAGGAGGGGTCAGTAGTTTGATATAAAGTATCAAAATGAGGGGTCAGTAGTTTGATATAAAGTATCAGGAGGAGGGGTCAGTAGTTTGATATAAAGTATCAGGAGGAGGGGTCAGTATTTTGATATAAAGTATCAGGAGGGGTCAGTAGTTTTATATAAAGTATCAGGAGGAGGGGTCAGTAGTTTGATATAAGGTATCAGGAGGGTCAGTAGTTTGATATAAATTATCAGGAGGAGGTGTCAGTAGTTTGATATAAAGTATCAGAAGGAGGGGTCAGTAGTTTGATATAAAGTGTCAGGAGGAGGGGTCAGTAGTTTGATATAAAGTATCAGGAGGGGTCAGTAGTTTGATATAAGGTGTCAGGAGGAGGGGTCAGTAGTTTGATATAAAGTATCAGGAGGAGGGGTCACTAGTTTGATATAAAGTATCAGGAGGAGGGGTCATTAGTTTGATATAAAGTATCAGGAGGAGGGGTCAGTAGTTTGATATAAAGTATCAGGAGGAGGGGTCAGTAGTTTGATATAAAGTATCAAGAGGAGGGGTCAGTAGTTTGATATAAAGTGGCAGGAGGAGGGGTCAGTAGTTTGATATAAAGTATCAGAAGGGGTCAGTAGTTTGATATAAAGTATCAGGAGGAGGGGTCACTAGTTTGATATAAAGTGTCCGGGGGTCTGTAGTTTGATATAAAGTATCAGGAGGGGTCAGTAGTTTGATATAAAGTATCAGGAGGAGGGGTCAGTAGTTTGATATAAAGTATCAGGAGGAGGGGTCAGTAGTTTGATATCAAGTATCAAAATGAGGGGTCAGTAGTTTGATATAAAGTATCAGGAGGAGGGGTCACTAGTTTGATATAAAGTATCAGGAGGAGGGTCAGTAGTTTGATATAAAGTATCAGGAGGAGGGGTCAGTAGTTTGATATCAAGTATCAAAATGAGGGTCAGTAGTTTGATATAAAGTATCAGGAGGAGGGGTCACTAGTTTGATATAAAGTATCAGAAGGGGTCAGAAGTTTGATATAAAGTATCAGGAGGGGTCACTAGTTTGATATGAAGTGTCCGGGGGTCAGTAGTTTGATATAAAGTATCGGAAGGGGTCAGTAGTTTGATATAAAGTATCAGGAGGAGGGGTCAGTAGTTTGATATAAAGTATCAAAATGAGGAGTCAGTAGTTTGATATAAAGTATCAAGAGGAGGGGTCAGTAGTTTGATATAATTATCAGTAGGAGGGTCAGTAGTTTTATATAAAGTATCAGGAGGGGTCAGTAGTTTGATATAAAGTATCAGGAGGAGGGGTCAGTAGTCTGATATAAAGTATCAGAAGGGTCAGTAGTTTGATATAAAGTATCAGGAGTGGGGGTCACTAGTTTGATATAAAGTATCAACAGGAGGGGTCAGTAGTTTGATATAAAGTGTCAGGAGGAGGGTCAGTAGTTTGATATAAAGTATCAGAAGGGGTCAGTAGGTTGATATAAAGTGGCAGGAGGAGGGGTCAGTAGTTTGATATAAAGTATCAGAAGGGTCATTAGTTTGATATAAAGTATCAGGAGGAGGGGTCAGTAGTTTGATATAAAGTATCAGGAGGAGGGGTCAGTAGTTTGATATAAAGTATCAAGAGGAGGGGTCAGTAGTTTGATATAAAGTGGCAGGAGGAGGGGTCAGTAGTTTGATATAAAGTATCAGAAGGGGTCAGTAGCTTGATATAAAGTATCAGGAGGAGGGGTCACTAGTTTGATATAAAGTGTCCGGGGGTCTGTAGTTTGATATAAAGTATCAGGAGGGGTCAGTAGTTTGATATAAAGTATCAGGAGGAGGGGTCAGTAGTTTGATATAAAGTATCAGGAGGAGGGGTCAGTAGTTTGATATCAAGTATCAAAATGAGGGGTCAGTAGTTTGATATAAAGTATCAGGAGGAGGGGTCACTAGTTTGATATAAAGTATCAGGAGGAGGGGTCAGTAGTTTGATATAAAGTATCAGGAGGAGGGGGTCAGTAGTTTGATATCAAGTATCAAAATGAGGGGTCAGTAGTTTGATATAAAGTATCAGGAGGAGGGGTCACTAGTTTGATATAAAGTATCAAGAGGAGGGGTCAGTAGTTTGATATAAAGTATCAAAATGAGGGGTCAGTAGTTTGATATAAAGTATCAGGAGGAGGGTCACTAGTTTGATATAAAGTATCAAGAGGAGGGTCAGTAGTTTGATATAAAGTGTCAGGAGGGTCAGTAGTTTGATATAAAGTGTCAGGAGGGGTCAGTAGTTTGATATAAAGTGTCAGGAGGGGTCAGTAGTTTGATATGAAGTATCAAAATGAGGGGTCAGTCATTTGATATAAAGTATCAAAATGAGGGGTCAGTCGTTTGATATAAAGTGTCAGGAGGAGGGGTCAGTAGTTTAATATTAAGTATCAGGAGGGGTCAGTAGTTTGATATAAAGTATCAGGAGGAGGGGTCACTAGTTTGATATAAAGTATCAAGAGGAGGGTCAGTAGTTTGATATAAAGTGTCAGGAGGAGGGGTCAGTAGTTTGATATAAAATATCAGAAGGGGTCAGTAGTTTGATATAAAGTATCAGGAGGAGTCACTAGTTTGATATAAAGTGTCCGGGGGGAGGGGTCAGTAGTTTAATATATAGTATCAAGAGGAGGGGTCAGTAGTTTGATATAAAGTATCAAAATGAGGGGTCAGTAGTTTGATATAAAGTATCAGGAGGAGGGGTCAGTAGTTTGATATAAAGTATCAGAAGGGGTCAGTAGTTTGATATAAAGTACCAGGAGGGGTCAGTAGTTTGATATAAAGTATCAGAAGGGGTCAGTAGTTTGATATAAAGTATCAGGAGGGGTCAGTAGTTTGATATAAAGTACCAGGAGGGGTCAGTAGTTTGATATAAAGTATCAGAAGGGGTCAGTAGTTTGATATAAAGTATCAGGAGGATGGGTCAGTAGTTTGATATAAAGTTCCAGGAGGAGGGGTCAGTAGTTTGATATAAAGTATCAGTAGGAGGGGTCAGTAGTTTTATATAAAGTATCAGGAGGGGTCAGTAGTTTGATATAAAGTATCAGGAGGAGTCACTAGTTTGATATAAAGTGTCCGGGGGGAGGGGGGTCAGTAGTTTAATATATAGTATCAAGAGGAGGGGTCAGTAGTTTGATATAAAGTATCAAAATGAGGGGTCAGTAGTTTGATATAAAGTATCAAGAGGAGGGGTCAGTAGTTTGATATAAAGTATCAAAATGAGGGGTCAGTAGTTTGATATAAAGTATCAGGAGGGGTCAGTAGTTTGATATAAAGTATCAGGAGGGGTCAGTAGTTTGATATAAATTATCAGGAGGAGGGGTCTTTAGTTTGATATAAAGTATCAGAAGGGGTCAGTAGTTTGATATAAAGTATCAGGAGGGGTCAGTGGTTTGATATAAAGTATCAAGAGGAGGGTCAGTAGTTTGATATAAAGTTCCAGGAGGAGGGGTCAGTAGTTTGATATAAAGTATCGTAAGGGGTCAGTAGTTTGATATAAAGTATCATGAGGGGTCAGTAGTTTGATATAAAGTATCAGGAGGAGGGGTCTTTAGTTTGATATATAGTATCAGAAGGGGTCAGTAGTTTGATATAAAGTATCAGGAGGGGTCAGTGGTTTGATATAAAGTATCAAGAGGAGGGGTCAGTAGTTTGATATAAAGTTCCAGGAGGAGGGTCAGTAGTTTGATATAAAGTATCAGTAGGAGGGGTCAGTAGTTTTATATAAAGTATCAGGAGGGGTCAGTAGTTTGATATAAAGTATCAGGAGGGGGTCACTAGTTTGATATAAAGTATCAGGAGGAGGGGTCACTAGTTTGATATAACGTGTCCGGGGGGGGTCAGTAGTTTGATATAAAGTATCGGAAGGGGTCAGTAGTTTGATATAAAGTATCATGAGGGGTCAGTAGTTTGATATAAAGTATCAGGATGAGGGTCTTTAGTTTGATATATAGTATCAGAAGGGGTCAGTAATTTTATATAAAGTATCAGGAGGGGTCAGTAGTTTGATATAAAGTATCAGGAGGGGGTCA
Organism: Oncorhynchus tshawytscha; assembly: GCF_018296145.1. Lineage (NCBI taxonomy): Eukaryota > Metazoa > Chordata > Actinopteri > Salmoniformes > Salmonidae > Oncorhynchus > Oncorhynchus tshawytscha. Next base: position 43,505,902 of record NC_056453.1, read on the forward strand.
CTAGTTTGATATAAAGTGTCCGGAGGGGGGTCAGTAGTTTGATATAAAGTATCAGGAGGAGGGGTCAGTGGTTTGATATAAAGTATCAAGAGGAGGGGTCAGTAGTTTGATATAAAGTATCAGAAGGGGTCAAGTTTGATATAAAGTATCAGGAGGGGTCACTAGTTTGATATGAAGTGTCCGGGGGTCAGTAGTTTGATATAAAGTATCGGAAGGGGTCAGTAGTTTGATATAAAGTATCAGGAGGAGGGGTCAGTAGTTTGATATAAAGTATCAAAATGAGGAGTCAGTAGTTTGATATAAAGTATCAAGAGGAGGGGTCAGTAGTTTGATATAAAGTACCAGGAGGAGGGTCAGTAGTTTGATATAATTATCAGTAGGAGGGGTCAGTAGTTTTATATAAAGTATCAGGAGGGGTCAGTAGTTTGATATAAAGTATCAGGAGGAGGGGTCAGTAGTCTGATATAAAGTATCAGAAGGGGTCAGTAGTTTGATATAAAGTATCAGGAGGGGGGTCACTAGTTTGATATAAAGTATCAACAGGAGGGGTCAGTAGTTTGATATAAAGTGTCAGGAGGAGGGGTCAGTAGTTTGATATAAAGTATCAGAAGGGGTCAGTAGGTTGATATAAAGTATCAGGAGGAGGGGTCATTAGTTTGATATAAAGTATCAAAATGAGGGGTCAGTAGTTTGATATAAAGTATCAGTAGGAGGGGTCAGTAGTTTGATATAAAGTATCAAAATGAGGGGTCAGTAGTTTGATATAAAGTATCAGGAGGAGGGGTCAGTAGTTTGATATAAAGTATCAGGAGGAGGGTCAGTAGTTTGATATAAAGTATCAGGAGGGTCAGTAGTTTGATATAAAGTATCAGGAGGAGGGGTCAGTAGTTTGATATAAAGTATCAGGAGGAGGTGTCAGTAGTTTGATATAAAGTATCAGGAGGAGGGGTCAGTAGTTTGATATAAAGTGTCAGGAGGAGGGGTCAGTAGTTTGATATAAAGTATCAGGAGGGGTCAGTGGTTTGATATAAAGTATCAAGAGGAGGGGTCAGTAGTTTGATATAAAGTTCAGGAGGAGGGGTCAGTAGTTTGATATAAAGTATCAGTAGGAGGGTCAGTAGTTTATATAAAGTATCAGGAGGAGGGGTCAGTAGTTTGATATAAAGTGTCAGGAGGAGGGTCAGTAGTTTGATATAAAGTATCAGGAGGGGTCAGTGGTTTGATATAAAGTATCAAGAGGAGGGGTCAGTAGTTTGATATAAAGTTCCAGGAGGAGGGGTCAGTAGTTTGATATAAAGTATCAGTAGGAGGGGTCAGTAGTTTTATATAAAGTATCAGGAGGGGTCAGTAGTTTGATATAAAGTATCAGGAGGGGTCACTAGTTTGATATAAAGTATCAGGAGGAGGGTCACTAGTTTGATATAAAGTGTCCGAGGGGGTCAGTAGTTTGATATAAAGTATCGGAAGGGGTCAGTAGTTTGATATAAAGTATCATGAGGGGTCAGTAGTTTGATATAAAGTATCAGGAGGAGGGGTCTTTAGTTTGATATATAGTATCAGAAGGGGTCAGTAGTTTGATATAAAGTATCAGGAGGGGTCAGTAGTTTGATATAAAGTATCAGTAGGTGGGGCCAGTAGTTTTATATAAAGTATCAGGAGGGGTCAGTAGTTTGATATAAAGTATCAGGAGGGGGTCACTAGTTTGATATAAAGTGTCCGGGGGTCAGTAGTTTGATATAAAGTATCAGGAGGAGGGGTCAGTGGTTTGATATAAAGTATCAAGAGGAGGGGTCAGTAGTTTGATATAAAGTATCAAAATGAGGGGTCAGTAGTTTGATATAAAGTATCAGAAGGGGTCAGAAGTTTGATATAAAGTATCAGGAGGGGTCACTAGTTTGATATGAAGTGTCCGGGGGGTCAGTAGTTTGATATAAAGTATCGGAAGGGGTCAGTAGTTTGATATAAAGTATCAGGAGGAGGGGTCAGTAGTTTGATATAAAGTATCAAAATGAGGAGTCAGTAGTTTGATATAAAGTATCAAGAGGGGGGTCAGTAGTTTGATATAATTATCAGTAGGAGGGTCAGTAGTTTTATATAAAGTATCAGGAGGGGTCAGTAGTTTGATATAAAGTATCAGGAGGAGGGGTCAGTAGTCTGATATAAAGTATCAGAAGGGGTCAGTAGTTTGATATAAAGTATCAGGAGTGGGGGTCACTAGTTTGATATAAAGTATCAACAGGAGGGGTCAGTAGTTTGATATAAAGTGTCAGGAGGAGGGTCAGTAGTTTGATATAAAGTATCAGAAGGGGTCAGTAGGTTGATATAAAGTATCAGGAGGAGGGGTCATTAGTTTGATATAAAGTATCAAAATGAGGGGTCAGTAGTTTGATATAAAGTATCAGTAGGAGGGGTCAGTAGTTTGATATAAAGTATCAAAATGAGGGGTCAGTAGTTTGATATAAAGTATCAGGAGGAGGGGTCAGTAGTTTGATATAAAGTATCAGGAGGAGGGGTCAGTAGTTTGATATAAAGTATCTGGATGGGTCAGTAGTTTGATATAAAGTATCAGGAGGAGGGGTCAGTAGTTTGATATAAAGTATCAGGAGGGGTCAGTAGTTTGATATAAATTATCAGGAGGAGGTGTCAGTAGTTTGATATAAAGTATCAGGAGGAGGGGTCAGTAGTTTGATATAAAGTGTCAGGAGGAGGGTCAGTAGTTTGATATAAAGTATCAGGAGGGTCAGTAGTTTGATATAAGGTGTCAGGAGGAGGGTCAGTAGTTTGATATAAAGTATCAGGAGGAGGGGTCACTAGTTTGATATAAAGTATCAGGAGGAGGGTCATTAGTTTGATATAAAGTATCAGGAGGAGGGGTCAGTAGTTTGATATAAAGTATCAGGAGGAGGGTCAGTAGTTTGATATAAAGTATCAAGAGGAGGGGTCAGTAGTTTGATATAAAGTGGCAGGAGGAGGGGGCAGTAGTTTGATATAAAGTATCAGAAGGGGTCAGTAGTTTTGATATAAAGTATCAGGAGGAGGGGTCACTAGTTTGATATAAAGTGTCCGGGGGTCTGTAGTTTGATATAAAGTATCAGGAGGGGTCAGTAGTTTGATATAAAGTATCAGGAGGAGGGGTCAGTAGTTTGATATCAAGTATCAAAATGAGGGGTCAGTAGTTTGATATAAAGTATCAGGAGGAGGGGTCACTAGTTTGATATAAAGTATCAAGAGGAGGGGTCAGTAGTTTGATATAAAGTATCAGGAGAAGGGGTCAGTAGTTTGATATAAAGTATCAAGAGGAGGGGTCAGTAGTTTGATATAAAGTATCAAAATGAGGGGTCAGTAGTTTGATATAAAGTATCAGAAGGGGTCAGAAGTTTGATATAAAGTATCAGGAGGGGTCACTAGTTTGATATGAAGTGTCCGGGGGGTCAGTAGTTTGATATAAAGTATCGGAAGGGGTCAGTAGTTTGATATAAAGTATCAGGAGGAGGGGTCCGTAGTTTGATATAAAGTATCTTAATGAGGGGTCAGTAGTTTGATATAAAGTATCAAGAGGAGGGGTCAGTAGTTTGATATAAAGTACCAGGAGGAGGGTCAGTAGTTTGATATAAGGTATCAGTAGGAGGGGTCAGTAGTTTTATATAAAGTATCAGGAGGGGAGGTCACTAGTTTGATATAAAGTATCAACAGGAGGGGTCAGTAGTTTGATATAAAGTGTCAGGAGGAGGGGTCAGTAGTTTGATATAAAGTGTCAGGAGGAGGGTCAGTAGTTTGATATAAAGTATCAGAAGGGGTCAGTAGGTTTGATACAAAGTATCAGGAGGAGGGGTCATTAGTTTGATATAAAGTATCAAAATGAGGGGTCAGTATTTTGATATAAAGTATCAGTAGGAGGGTCAGTAGTTTGATATAAAGTATCAAAATGAGGGGTCAGTAGTTTGATATAAAGTATCAGGAGGAGGGTCAGTAGTTTGATATAAAGTATCAGGAGGAGGGTCAGTAGTTTGATATAAAGTATCAAGAGGAGGGTCAGTAGTTTGATATAAAGTGGCAGGAGGAGGGGTCAGTAGTTTGATATAAAGTATCAGAAGGGGTCAGTAGCTTGATATAAAGTATCAGGAGGAGGGGTCACTAGTTTGATATAAAGTGTCAGAGGGGGGTCTGTAGTTTGATATAAAGTATCAGGAGGGGTCAGTAGTTTGATATAAAGTATCAGGAGGAGGGGTCAGTAGTTTGATATAAAGTATCAGGAGGAGGGGTCAGTAGTTTGATATCAAGTATCAAAATGAGGGGTCAGTAGTTTGATATAAAGTATCAGGAGGAGGGGTCACTAGTTTGATATAAAGTATCAAGAGGAGGGGTCAGTAGTTTGATATAAAGTATCAGGAGGAGGGGTCAGTAGTTTGATATAAAGTATCAAGAGGAGGGGTCAGTAGTTTGATATAAAGTATCAAAATGAGGGGTCAGTAGTTTGATATAAAGTATCAGAAGGGTCAGAAGTTTGATATAAAGTATCAGGAGGGGTCACTAGTTTGATATGAAGTGTCCGGGGGGTCAGTAGTTTGATATAAAGTATCGGAAGGGGTCAGTAGTTTGATATAAAGTATCAGGAGGAGGGGTCCGTAGTTTGATATAAAGTATATTAATGAGGGGTCAGTAGTTTGATATAAAGTATCAAGAGGAGGGTCAGTAGTTTGATATAAAGTACCAGGAGGAGGGTCAGTAGTTTGATATAAGGTATCAGTAGGAGGGGTCAGTAGTTTTATATAAAGTATCAGGAGGGGTCAGTAGTTTGATATAAAGTATCAGGAGGAGGTCACTACTTTGATATAAAGTATCAACAGGAGGGGTCAGTAGTTTGATATAAAGTGTCAGGAGGAGGGGTCAGTAGTTTGATATAAAGTATCAGAAGGGGTCAGTAGTTTGATATGAAGTATAGGAGGAGGTCACTACTTTGATATAAAGTATCAACAGGAGGGGTCAGTATTTTGATATAAAGTATCAGGAGGGGTCAGTAGTTTGATATAAAGTATCAAAATGAGGGTCAGTAGTTTGATATAAAGTATCAGGAGGAGGGGTCAGTAGTTTGATATAAAGTATCAGGAGGAGGGGTCAGTAGTTTGATATAAAGTATCAGGAGGGGTCAGTAGTTTGATATAAAGTATCAGGAGGAGGGGTCAGTAGTTTGATATAAAGTATCAGGAGGGGTCAGTAGTTTGATATAAAGTATCAGGAGGAGGGGTCAGTAGTTTGATATAAAGTATCAGGAGGAGGGTCAGTAGTTTGATATAAAGTGTCAGGAGGAGGGGTCAGTAGTTTGATATAAAGTATCAGGAGGGGTCAGTAGTTTGATATAAGGTGTCAGGAGGAGGGGTCAGTAGTTTGATATAAAGTATCAGGAGGAGGGGTCAGTAGTTTGATATAAAGTATCAGGAGGAGGGGTCAGTAGTTTGATATAAAGTATCAGGAGGAGGGACAGTAGTTTGATATAAAGTATCAGGAGGAGGGGTCAGTAGTTTGATATAAAGTATCAAGAGGAGGGGTCAGTAGTTTGATATAAAGTGGCAGGAGGAGGGTCAGTAGTTTGATATAAAGTATCAGAAGGGTCAGTAGCTTGATATAAAGTATCAGGAGGAGGGGTCACTAGTTTGATATAAAGTGTCCGGGGAGGGGTCTGTAGTTTGATATAAAGTATCAGGAGGGGTCAGTAGTTTGATATAAAGTATCAGGAGGAGGGGTCAGTAGTTTGATATAAAGTATCAGGAGGAGGGGTCAGTAGTTTGATATCAAGTATCAAAATTAGGGGTCAGTAGTTTGATATAAAGTATCAGGAGGAGGGTCACTAGTTTGATATAAAGTATCAAGAGGAGGGGTCAGTAGTTTGATATAAAGTATCAGGATGAGGGGTCAGTAGTTTGATATAAAGTATCAGGAGGGGTCAGTAGTTTATATAAAGTATCAACATGAGGGGTCAGTAGTTTGATATAAAGTATCAGGAGGAGGGGTCACTAGTTTTATATAAGGTATCAGAGAGGAGGGTCAGTAGTTTGATATAAAGTATCAGGAGGAGGGTCAGTAGTTTGATATAAAGTATCAGAAAGGGTCAGTGGTTTGATATAAAGTATCAGGAGGAGGGTCACTAGTTTGATATAAAGTGTCCGGGAGGGGGTCTGTAGTTTGATATAAAGTATCAGGAGGGGTCAGTAGTTTGATATAAAGTATCAGGAGGAGGGGTCAGTAGTTTGATATAAAGTATCAAAATGAGGGGTCAGTAGTTTGATATAAAGTATCAGGAGGAGGGTCAGTAGTTTGATATAAAGTATCAGGAGGAGGGTCACTAGTTTGATATAAAGTATCAAGAGGAGGGGTCAGTAGTTTGATATAAAGTGTCAGGAGGAGGGGTCAGTAGTTTGATATAAAGTATCAGAAGGGGTCAGTAGTTTGATATAAAGTATCAGGAGGGGTCAGTAGTTTGATATAAAGTATCAGAAGGGGTCAGTGGTTTGATATAAAGTATCAGAAGGGGTCAGAAGTTTGATATAAAGTATCAGGAGGGGTCACTAGTTTGATATGAAGTGTCAGGGGGGTCAGTAGTTTGATATAAAGTATCGGAATGGGTCAGTAGTTTGATATAAAGTATCAGGAGGAGGGGTCCGTAGTTTGATATAAAGTATCAAAATGAGGGGTCAGTAGTTTGATATAAAGTATCAGAAGGGGTCAGTAGTTTGATATAAAGTATCAGGAGGGGTCAGTAGTTTGATATAAAGTATCAGAAGGGTCAGTGGTTTGATATAAAGTATCAGGAGGAGGGGTCAGTAGTTTGATATAAAGTATCAGGAGGAGGGGTCAGTAGTTTGATATAAAGTATCAGAAGGGGTCAGTGGTTTGATATAAAGTATCAGGAGGAGGGGTCACTAGTTTGATATAAAGTGTCCGGAGGGGGGTCTGTAGTTTGATATAAAGTATCAGGAGGGGTCAGTAGTTTGATATAAAGTATCAGGAGGAGGGTCAGTAGTTTGATATAAAGTATCAAAATGAGGGGTCAGTAGTTTGATATAAAGTATCAGGAGGAGGGGTCAGTAGTTTTATATAAAGTATCAGGAGGAGGGGTCACTAGTTTGATATAAAGTATCAAGAGGAGGGGTCAGTAGTTTGATATAAAGTATCAAAATGAGGGGTCAGTAGTTTGATATAAAGTATCAGGAGGAGGGGTCAGTAGTTTGATATAAAGTATCAGGAGGGGTCAGTAGTTTGATATAAAGTATCAGGAGGAGGGGTCAGTAGTCTGATATAAAGTATCAAAATGAGGGTCAGTAGTTTGATATAAAGTATCAGGAGGAGGGGTCACTAGTTTGATATAAAGTATCAAGAGGAGGGGTCAGTAGTTTGATATAAAGTATCAGGAGGAGGGGTCAGTAGTTTGATATAAAGTATCAAAATGAGGGGTCAGTAGTTTGATATAAAGTATCAGAAGGGGTCAGAAGTTTGATATAAAGTATCAGGAGGGGTCACTAGTTTGATATGAAGTGTCCGGGGTCAGTAGTTTGATATTTGAATGGGTCAGTAGTTTGATATAAAGTATCAGGAGGAGGGGTCCGTAGTTTGATATAAAGTATCAAGAGGAGGGGTCAGTAGTTTGATATAAAGTATCAGGAGGAGGTGTCAGTAGTTTGATATAAGGTATCAGTAGGAGGGGTCAGTAGTTTTATATAAAGTATCAGGAGGGTCAGTAGTTTGATATAAAGTATCAGGAGGGGAGGTCACTAGTTTGATATAAAGTATCAACAGGAGGGGTCAGTAGTTTGATATAAAGTGTCAGGAGGAGGGGTCAGTAGTTTGATATAAAGTATCAGAAGGGTCAGTAGTTTGATATAAAGTATCAGGAGGAGGGTCATTCGTTTGATATAAAGTATCAAAATGAGGGGTCAGTAGTTTGATATAAAGTATCAGGAGGAGGGGTCAGTAGTTTGATATAAAGTATCAAAATGAGGGGTCAGTAGTTTGATATAAAGTATCAGGAGGGGTCAGTAGTTTGATATAAAGTATCAGGAGGAGGGGTCAGTAGTTTGATATAAAGTATCAGGAGGGGTCAGTAGTTTGATATAAAGTATCAAGAGGAGGGGTCAGTAGTTTGATATAAAGTATCAGGAGGAGGGGTCAGTAGTTTGATATAAAGTATCAGGAGGAGGGGTCAGTAGTTTGATATAAAGTATCAGGAGGAGGGTCAGTAGTTTGATATAAAGTATCAGGAGGAGGGGTCAGTAGTTTGATATAAAGTATCAGGAGGGGTCAGTAGTTTGATATAAGGTGTCAGGAGGAGGGGTCAGTAGTTTGATATAAAGTATCAGGAGGAGGGGTCACTAGTTTGATATAAAGTATCAGGAGGAGGGGTCAGTAGTTTGATATAAAGTATCAGGAGGAGGGTCAGTAGTTTGATATAAAGTATCAGGAGGAGGGGTCAGTAGTTTGATATAAAGTATCAAGAGGAGGGGTCAGTAGTTTGATATAAAGTGGCAGGAGGAGGGTCAGTAGTTTGATATAAAGTATCAGAAGGGGTCAGTAGTTTGATATAAAGTATCAGGAGGAGGGTCACTAGTTTGATATAAAGTGTCGGGGGTCTGTAGTTTGATATAAAGTATCAGGAGGGGTCAGTAGTTTGATATAAAGTACCAGGAGGAGGGTCAGTAGTTTGATATAAAGTATCAGTAGGAGGGTCAGTAGTTTGATATAAAGTATCAGGAGGGGTCAGTAGTTTGATATAAAGTATCAGGAGGAGGGGTCAGTAGTTTGATATAAAGTATCAGGAGGAGGGGTCAGTAGTTTGATATAAAGTATCAGGAGGAGGGGTCAGTAGTTTGATATAAAGTATCAGGAGGGTCAGTAGTTTGATATAAAGTGTCAGGAGGGGTCAGTAGTTTGATATAAAGTATCAGGAGGGGTCAGTAGTTTTATATAAAGTATCAGGAGGAGTCAGTCGTTTGATATAAAGTATCAGGAGGAGGGGTCAGTAGTTTGATATAAAGTGTCAGGAGGAGGAGTCAGTAGTCTGATATAAAGTATCAGGAGGGGTCAGTAGTTTGATATAAAGTATCAGGAGGGGTCAGTAGTTTGATATAAAGTGTCAGGGGGGGTCAGTAGTTTGATATAAAGTATCAGTAGGAGGGGTCAGTAGTTTGATATAAAGTATCAAGAGGAGGGGTCAGTAGTTTGATATTAAGTATCAGGAGGAGGGTCAGTAGTTTGATATAAAGTATCAAGAGAGGGTCAGTAGTTTGATATAAAGTGGCAGGAGGAGGGGTCAGTAGTTTGATATAAAGTATCAGAAGGGGTCAGTAGTTTGATATAAAGTATCAGGAGGAGGGTCACTAGTTTGATATAAAGTATCAGGAGGGGGGTCAGTAGTTTGATATAAAGTATCAGGAGGGGTCAGTAGTTTGATATAAAGTATCAGGAGGAGGGGTCAGTAGTTTGATATAAAGTATCAGGAGGAGGGTCAGTAGTTTGATATAAAGTATCAAAATTAGGGTCAGTAGTTTGATATAAAGTATCAGGAGGAGGGGTCACTAGTTTGATATAAAGTTTAGTTTGATATAAAGTATCAAAATGAGGGGTCAGTAGTTTGATATAAAGTATCAGGATTAGGGGTCTGTAGTTTGAAATAAAGTATCAACATGAGGGGTCAGTAGTTTGATATAAAGTATCAGGAGGAGGGGTCACTAGTTTTATATAAGGTATCAAGAGGAGGGGTCAGTAGTTTGATATAAAGTGTCAGGAGGAGGTGTCAGTAGTTTGATATAAAGTATCAGAAGGGGTCAGTGGTTTGATATAAAGTATCAGGAGGAGGGGTCACTAGTTTGATATAAAGTGTCTGGGGAGGGGGGGTCTGTAGTTTGATATAAAGTGTCAGGAGGGGTCAGTAGTTTGATATAAAGTATCAGGAGGAGGGTCAGTAGTTTGATATCAAAATGAGGGTCAGTAGTTTGATATAAAGTATCAGGAGGAGGGTCAGTAGTTTGATATAAAGTATCAGGAGGAGGGTCACTAGTTTGATATAAAGTATCAAGAGGAGGGTCAGTAGTTTGATATAAAGTGTCAGGAGGAGGGTCAGTAGTTTGATATAAAGTATCAGAAGGGGTCAGTAGTTTGATATAAAGTATCAGGAGGGGTCAGTAGTTTGATATAAAGTATCAAGAGGGTCAGTAGTTTGATATAAAGTATCAGAAGGGGTCAGTAGTTTGATATAAAGTATCAGGAGGAGGGTCTTTAGTTTGATATAAAGTATCAGAAGGGGTCAATAGTTTGATATAAAGTATCAGGAGGGGTCAGTAGTTTGATATAAAGTATCAAGAGGAGGGGTCAGTAGTTTGATATAAAGTATCAAGAGGAGGGTCAGTAGTTTGATATAAAGTACCAGGAGGAGGGGTCAGTAGTTTGATATAAAGTATCAGGATGGGTCAGTAGTTTGATATAAAGTATCAGGAGGAGGAGTCAGTAGTCTGATATAAAGTATCAGGAGTGGGGGTCACTAGTTTGATATAAAGTATCAAGAGGAGGGTCAGTAGTTTGATATAAAGTTACAGGAGGAGGGTCAGTAGTTTGATGTAAAGTATCAGAAGGGGTCAGTAGTTTGATATAAAGTATCAGGAGGAGGGTCACTAGTTTGATATAAAGTGTCCGGGGAGGGGGTCTGTAGTTTGATATAAAGTATCAGGAGGGGTCAGTAGTTTGATATAAAGTATCAAAATGAGGGGTCAGTAGTTTGATATAAAGTATCAGGAGGAGGGTCAGTAGTTTGATATAAAGTATCAGAAGGGGTCAGTGGTTTGATATAAAGTATCAGGAGGAGGGTCAGTAGTTTGATATAAAGTATCAAAATGAGGGGTTAGTAGTTTGATATAAAGTATCAAGAGGAGGGTCAGTAGTTTGATATCAGAAAGTGGTTTGTATCAGGAGGAGGGGTCAGTAGTTTGATATAAAGTATCAGAAGGGGTCAGTAGTTTGATATAAAGTATCAGGAGGAGGGGTCAGTAGTTTGATATAAAGTATCAAAATGAGGGGTCAGTCGTTTGATATAAAGTATCAGGAGGAGGGGTCAGTAGTTTGATATAAAGTATCAGAAGGGGTCAGTGGTTTGATATAAAGTATCAGGAGGAGGGTCAGTAGTTTGATATAAAGTATCAAAATGAGGGGTCAGTAGTTTGATATAAAGTATCAAGAGGAGGGTCAGTAGTTTGATATAAAGTATCAAAATGAGGGATCAGTAGTTTGATATAAAGTATCAGGAGGGGTCAGTAGTTTGATATAAAGTATCAGGAGGGGTCAGTAGTTTGATATAAAGTCAGGAGGAGGGGTCTTTAGTTTGATATAAAGTATCAGAAGGGGTCAATAGTTTGATATAAAGTATCAGGAGGGGTCAGTAGTTTGATATAAAGTATCAAGAGGAGGGTCAGTAGTTTGATATAAAGTACCAGGAGGAGGGGTCAGTAGTTTGATATAAAGTATCAGTAGGAGGGGTCAGTAGTTTTATATAAAGTATCAGGAGTCAGTAGTTTGATATAAAGTATCAGGAGGAGGGGTCAGTAGTCTGATATAAAGTATCAGAAGGGGTCAGTAGTTTGATATAAAGTATCAGGAGGAGGGTCACTAGTTTGATATAAAGTATCAAGATGAGGGGTCAGTAGTTTGATATAAAGTGTCAGGAGGAGGGGTCAGTAGTTTGATATAAGTATCAGAAGGGGTCAGTAGTTTGATATAAAGTATCAGGAGGAGGGTCACTAGTTTGATATAAAGTGTCCGGGGGGGTCTGTAGTTTGATATAAAGTATCAGGAGGGGTCAGTAGTTTGATATAAAGTATCAACATGAGGGGTCAGTCGTTTGATATAAAGTATCAGGAGGAGGGGTCAGTAGTTTGATATAAAGTATCAGAAGGGGTCAGTAGTTTGATATAAAGTATCAGTAGTTTGATATAAAGTATCAGGAGGGTCAGTAGTTTGATATAAAGTATCAGAAGGGGTCAGTGGTTTGATATAAAGTATCAGGAGGGGTCAGTAGTTTGATATAAAGTATCAGAGGAGGGGTCAGTAGTTTGATATAAAGTATCAGGAGGAGGGTCAGTAGTTTGATATAAAGTATCAGAAGGGGGTCAGTAGTTTGATATAAAGTATCAGGAGGGGTCAGTAGTTTGATATAAAGTATCAGAGGGGTCAGTGCAGTTTGATATAAAGTATCAGAAGGGGTCAGTAGTTTGATATAAAGTATCAGGAGGAGGGGTCAGTAGTTTGATATAAAGTATCAAAATGAGGGGTCAGTAGTTTGATATAAAGTATCAGGAGGGTCAGTAGTTTGATATAAAGTATCAGGAGGGGTCAGTAGTTTGATATAAAGTATCAGGAGGAGGGGTCAGTAGTTTGATATAAAGTATCAAAATGAGGGGTTAGTAGTTTGATATAAAGTATCAGAGGAGGGTCAGTAGTTTGATATAAAGTATCAAAATGAGGGATCAGTAGTTTGATATAAAGTATCAGGAGGGTCAGTAGTTTGATATAAAGTATCAGGAGGGGTCAGTAGTTTGATATAAAGTATCAGGAGGAGGGGTCTTTAGTTTGATATAAAGTATCAGAAGGGGTCAATAGTTTGATATAAAGTATCAGGAGGGGTCAGTAGTTTGATATAAAGTATCAAGAGGAGGGGTCAGTAGTTTTATATAAAGTATCAGGAGTCAGTAGTTTGATATAAAGTATCAGGAGGAGGGGTCAGTAGTTTTATATAAAGTATCAGGGTCAGTAGTTTGATATAAAGTATCAGGAGGAGGGGTCAGTAGTTTGATATAAAGTATCAGAAGGGGTCAGTAGTTTGATATAAAGTATCAGGAGGAGGGTCACTAGTTTGATATAAAGTATCAAGATGAGGGGTCAGTAGTTTGATATAAAGTATCAGGAGGAGGGGTCAGTAGTTTGATATAAAGTATCAGAAGGGGTCAGTAGTTTGATATAAAGTATCAGGAGGAGGGTCACTAGTTTGATATAAAGTATCGGGGGGGTCTGTAGTTTGATATAAAGTATCAGGAGGGGTCAGTAGTTTGATATAAAGTATCAACATGAGGGTCAGTAGTTTGATATAAAGTATCAGGAGGAGGGGTCAGTAGTTTGATATAAAGTATCAGAAGGGTCAGTAGTTTGATATAAAGAACCATGAGGAGGGGTCAGTAGTTTGATATAAAGTATCAGGAGGGGTCAGTAGTTTGATATAAAGTATCAGAAGGGGTCAGTGGTTTGATATAAAGTATCAGGAGGAGGGGTCACTAGTTTGATATAAAGTATCAGAGGAGGGGTCAGTAGTTTGATATAAAGTGTCAGGAGGAGGGGTCAGTAGTTTGATATAAAGTATCAGAAGGGGTCAGTAGTTTGATATAAAGTATCAGGAGGGTCAGTAGTTTGATATAAAGTACCAAGGAGGGTCAGTAGTTTGATATAAAGTATCAGGGGTCAGTAGTTTGATATAAAGTATCAGGAGGAGGGTCAGTAGTTTGATATAAAGTATCAAAATGAGGGGTCAGTAGTTTGATATAAAGTATCAGGAGGGGTCAGTAGTTTGATATAAAGTATCAGGAGGGGTCAGTAGTTTGATATAAAGTATCAGGAGGAGTGGTCTTTAGTTTGATATAAAGTATCAGAAGGGGTCAATAGTTTGATATAAAGTATCAGGAGGGGTCAGTAGTTTGATATAAAGTATCAAGAGGAGGGGTCAGTAGTTTGATATAAAGTATCAGGAGGAGGGGTCAGTAGTTTGTCAAAATTAGGGGTTTGATATAAAGTATCAGGAGGAGGGGTCACTAGTTTGATATAAAGTATCAAGAGGAGGGGTCAGTAGTTTGATATAAAGTATCAGGAGGAGGGTCAGTAGTTTGATATAAAGTATCAGGAGGGGTCAGTAGTTTATATAAAGTATCAACATGAGGGTCAGTAGTTTGATATAAAGTATCAGGAGGAGGGTCACTAGTTTTGATATAAGGTATCAAGAGGAGGGTCAGTAGTTTGATATAAAGTGTCAGGAGGAGGGGTCAGTAGTTTGATATAAAGTATCAGAAGGGGTCAGTGGTTTGATATAAAGTATCAGGAGGAGGGGTCACTAGTTTGATATAAAGTGTCTGGGGAGGGGGGTCTGTAGTTTGATATAAAGTGTCAGGAGGGGTCAGTAGTTTGATATAAAGTATCAGGAGGAGGGGTCAGTAGTTTGATATAAAGTATCAAAATGAGGGGTCAGTAGTTTGATATAAAGTATCAGGAGGAGGGTCAGTAGTTTGATATAAAGTATCAGGAGGAGGGGTCACTAGTTTGATATAAAGTATCAAGAGGAGGGTCAGTAGTTTGATATAAAGTGTCAGGAGGAGGGGTCAGTAGTTTGATATAAAGTATCAGAAGGGGTCAGTAGTTTGATATAAAGTATCAGGAGGGGTCAGTAGTTTGATATAAAGTACCAAGAGGGTCAGTAGTTTGATATAAAGTATCAGAAGGGGTCAGTAGTTTGATATAAAGTATCAGGAGGAGTGGTCTTTAGTTTGATATAAAGTATCAGAAGGGGTCAATAGTTTGATATAAAGTATCAGGAGGGGTCAGTAGTTTGATATAAAGTATCAAGAGGAGGGGTCAGTAGTTTGATATAAAGTATCAAGAGGAGGGGTCAGTAGTTTGATATAAAGTACCAGGAGGAGGGTCAGTAGTTTGATATAAAGTATCAGGATGGGTCAGTAGTTTGATATAAAGTATCAGGAGGAGGAGTCAGTAGTCTGATATAAAGTATCAGGAGTGGGGGTCACTAGTTTGATATAAAGTATCAAGAGGAGGGGTCAGTAGTTTGATATAAAGTTACAGGAGGAGGGTCAGTAGTTTGATGTAAAGTATCAGAAGGGGTCAGTAGTTTGATATAAAGTATCAGGAGGAGGGTCACTAGTTTGATATAAAGTGTCCGGGAGGGGGTCTGTAGTTTGATATAAAGTATCAGGAGGGGTCAGTAGTTTGATATAAAGTATCAAATGAGGGGTCAGTCGTTTGATATAAAGTATCAGGAGGAGGGGTCAGTAGTTTGATATAAAGTATCAGAAGGGGTCAGTGGTTTGATATAAAGTATCAGGAGGAGGGTCAGTAGTTTGATATAAAGTATCAAAATGAGGGGTTAGTAGTTTGATATAAAGTATCAAGAGGAGGTGTCAGTAGTTTGATATAAAGTATCAGAAGGGGTCAGTGGTTTGATATAAAGTACCAGGAGGAGGGGTCAGTAGTTTGATATAAAGTATCAGAAGGGGTCAGTGGTTTGATATAAAGTATCAGGAGGAGGGGTCAGTAGTTTGATATAAAGTATCAAAATGAGGGGTCAGTCGTTTGATATAAAGTATCAGGAGGAGGGGTCAGTAGTTTGATATAAAGTATCAGAAGGGGTCAGTGGTTTGATATAAAGTATCAGGAGGAGGGGTCAGTAGTTTGATATAAAGTATCAAAATGAGGGGTTAGTAGTTTGATATAAAGTATCAAGAGGAGGTGTCAGTAGTTTGATATAAAGTATCAAAATGAGGGATCAGTAGTTTGATATAAAGTATCAGGAGGGGTCAGTAGTTTGATATAAAGTATCAGGAGGGGTCAGTAGTTTGATATAAAGTATCAGGAGGAGGGGTCTTTAGTTTGATATAAAGTATCAGAAGGAGTCAATAGTTTGATATAAAGTATCAGGAGGGGTCAGTAGTTTGATATAAAGTATCAAGAGGAGGGGTCAGTAGTTTGATATAAAGTACCAGGAGGAGGGGTCAGTAGTTTGATATAAAGTATCAGTAGGAGGGGTCAGTAGTTTTATATAAAGTATCAGGAGTCAGTAGTTTGATATAAAGTATCAGGAGGAGGGGTCAGTAGTCTGATATAAAGTATCAGAAGGGGTCAGTAGTTTGATATAAAGTATCAGGAGGGAGGGTCACTAGTTTGATATAAAGTATCAAGATGAGGGGTCAGTAGTTTGATATAAAGTGTCAGGAGGAGGGGTCAGTAGTTTGATATAAAGTATCAGAAGGGGTCAGTAGTTTGATATAAAGTATCAGGAGGAGGGGTCACTAGTTTGATATAAAGTGTCCGGGGGTCTGTAGTTTGATATAAAGTATCAGGAGGGGTCAGTAGTTTGATATAAAGTATCAACATGAGGGGTCAGTCGTTTGATATAAAGTATCAGGAGGAGGGGTCAGTAGTTTGATATAAAGTATCAGAAGGGGTCAGTAGTTTGATATAAAGAACCATGAGGGGTCAGTAGTTTGATATAAAGTATCAGGAGGGGTCAGTAGTTTGATATAAAGTATCAGTCAGTTTGATATAAAGTATCAGAAGGGGTCAGTAGTTTGATATAAAGTATCAGGAGGAGGGTCAGTAGTTTGATATAAAGTATCAAGATGAGGGGTCAGTAGTTTGATATAAAGTATCAGGGAGGGTCAGTAGTTTGATATAAAGTATCAGAAGGGGTCAGTAGTTTGATATAAAGTATCAGGAGGAGGGGTCAGTAGTTTGATATAAAGTATCAGGAGGGTCAGTAGTTTGATATAAAGTATCAACATGAGGGGTCAGTAGTTTGATATAAAGTATCAGGAGGAGGGGTCAGTAGTTTGATATAAAGTATCAGAAGGGGTCAGTAGTTTGATATAAAGTATCAGGAGGGGTCAGTAGTTTGATATAAAGTATCAGGAGGGGTCAGTAGTTTGATATAAAGTATCAGAAGGGGTCAGTGGTTTGATATAAAGTATCAGGAGGAGGGTCACTAGTTTGATATAAAGTATCAAGAGGAGGGGTCAGTAGTTTGATATAAAGTGTCAGGAGGAGGGGTCAGTAGTTTGATATAAAGTATCAGGAAGGGGTCAGTAGTTTGATATAAAGTATCAGGAGGGTCAGTAGTTTGATATAAAGTACCAAGAGGGGTCAGTAGTTTAATATAAAGTATCAGAAGGGGTCAGTAGTTTGATATAAAGTATCAGGAGGAGGGTCAGTAGTTTGATATAAAGTATCAAAATGAGGGGTCAGTAGTTTGATATAAAGTATCAGGAGGGTCAGTAGTTTGATATAAAGTATCAGGAGGGGTCAGTAGTTTGATATAAAGTATCAGGAGGAGGGTCAGTAGTTTGATATAAAGTATCAAAATGAGGGGTCAGTAGTTTGATATAAAGTATCAAGAGGAGGTGTCAGTAGTTTGATATAAAGTATCAAAATGAGGGATCAGTAGTTTGATATAAAGTATCAGGAGGGGTCAGTAGTTTGATATAAAGTATCAGGAGGGGTCAGTAGTTTGATATAAAGTATCAGGAGGAGGGTCTTTAGTTTGATATAAAGTATCAGAAGGGGTCAATAGTTTGATATAAAGTATCAGGAGGGGTCAGTAGTTTGATATAAAGTATCAAGAGGAGGGGTCAGTAGTTTGATATAAAGTACCAGGAGGAGGGGTCAGTAGTTTGATATAAAGTATCAGTAGGAGGGTCAGTAGTTTTATATAAAGTATCAGGAGTCAGTAGTTTGATATAAAGTATCAGGAGGAGGGTCAGTAGTCTGATATAAAGTATCAGAAGGGGTCAGTAGTTTGATATAAAGTATCAGGAGGGAGGGTCACTAGTTTGATATAAAGTATCAAGATGAGGGGTCAGTAGTTTGATATAAAGTGTCAGGAGGAGGGGTCAGTAGTTTGATATAAAGTATCAGAAGGGGTCAGTAGTTTGATATAAAGTATCAGGAGGAGGGGTCACTAGTTTGATATAAAGTGTCCGGGGGGGGTCTGTAGTTTGATATAAAGTATCAGGAGGGGTCAGTAGTTTGATATAAAGTATCAACATGAGGGGTCAGTCGTTTGATATAAAGTATCAGGAGGAGGGGTCAGTAGTTTGATATAAAGTATCAGAAGGGGTCAGTAGTTTGATATAAAGAACCATGAGGGGTCAGTAGTTTGATATAAAGTATCAGGAGGGGTCAGTAGTTTGATATAAAGTATCAGAAGGGGTCAGTAGTTTGATATAAAGTATCAGGAGGAGGGGTCACTAGTTTGATATAAAGTATCAAGAGGAGGGGTCAGTAGTTTGATATAAAGTGTCAGGAGGAGGGGTCAGTAGTTTGATATAAAGTATCAGAAGGGGTCAGTAGTTTGATATAAAGTATCAGGAGGGGTCAGTAGTTTGATATAAAGTACCAAGAGGGGTCAGTAGTTTGATATAAAGTATCAGAAGGGGTCAGTAGTTTGATATAAAGTATCAGGAGGAGGGATCAGTAGTTTGATATAAAGTATCAAAATGAGGGGTCAGTAGTTTGATATAAAGTATCAGGAGGGGTCAGTAGTTTGATATAAAGTATCAGGAGGGGTCAGTAGTTTGATATAAAGTATCAGGAGGAGTGGTCTTTAGTTTGATATAAAGTATCAGAAGGGGTCAATAGTTTGATATAAAGTATCAGGAGGGGTCAGTAGTTTGATATAAAGTATCAGGAGGAGGGGTCAGTAGTTTGATATAAAGTACCAGGAGGAGGGGTCAGTAGTTTGATATAAAGTATCAAAATTAGGGGTCAGTAGTTTGATATAAAGTATCAGGAGGAGGGGTCACTAGTTTGATATAAAGTATCAAGAGGAGGGGTCAGTAGTTTGATATAAAGTATCAGGAGGAGGGGTCAGTAGTTTGATATAAAGTATCAGGAGGGGTCAGTAGTTTATATAAAGTATCAACATGAGGGGTCAGTAGTTTGATATAAAGTATCAGGAGGAGGGGTCACTAGTTTTATATAAGGTATCAAGAGGAGGGGTCAGTAGTTTGATATAAAGTGTCAGGAGGAGGGGTCAGTAGTTTGATATAAAGTATCAGAAGGGGTCAGTGGTTTGATATAAAGTATCAGGAGGAGGGGTCACTAGTTTGATATAAAGTGTCTGGGGAGGGGGTCTGTAGTTTGATATAAAGTATCAGGAGGGGTCAGTAGTTTGATATAAAGTATCAGGAGGAGGGGTCAGTAGTTTGATATAAAGTATCAAAATGAGGGGTCAGTAGTTTGATATAAAGTATCAGGAGGAGGGGTCAGTAGTTTGATATAAAGTATCAGGAGGAGGGGTCACTAGTTTGATATAAAGTATCAAGAGGAGGGGTCAGTAGTTTGATATAAAGTGTCAGGAGGAGGGGTCAGTAGTTTGATATAAAGTATCAGAAGGGGTCAGTAGTTTGATATAAAGTATCAGGAGGGGTCAGTAGTTTGATATAAAGTACCAAGAGGGGTCAGTAGTTTGATATAAAGTATCAGAAGGGTCAGTAGTTTGATATAAAGTATCAGGAGGAGTGGTCTTTAGTTTGATATAAAGTATCAGAAGGGGTCAATAGTTTGATATAAAGTATCAGGAGGGGTCAGTAGTTTGATATAAAGTATCAAGAGGAGGGGTCAGTAGTTTGATATAAAGTATCAAGAGGAGGGGTCAGTAGTTTGATATAAAGTACCAGGAGGAGGGGTCAGTAGTTTGATATAAAGTATCAGGATGGGTCAGTAGTTTGATATAAAGTATCAGGAGGAGGAGTCAGTAGTCTGATATAAAGTATCAGGAGTGGGGGTCACTAGTTTGATATAAAGTATCAAGAGGAGGGGTCAGTAGTTTGATATAAAGTTACAGGAGGAGGGGTCAGTAGTTTGATGTAAAGTATAAGAAGGGGTCAGTAGTTTGATATAAAGTATCAGGAGGAGGGGTCACTAGTTTGATATAAAGTGTCCGGGGAGGGGGGGTCTGTAGTTTGATATAAAGTATCAGGAGGGGTCAGTAGTTTGATATAAAGTATCAAAATGAGGGGTCAGTCGTTTGATATAAAGTATCAGGAGGAGGGGTCAGTAGTTTGATATAAAGTATCAGAAGGGGTCAGTGGTTTGATATAAAGTATCAGGAGGAGGGGTCAGTAGTTTGATATAAAGTATCAAAATGAGGGGTTAGTAGTTTGATATAAAGTATCAAGAGGAGGTGTCAGTAGTTTGATATAAAGTATCAGAAGGGGTCAGTGGTTTGATATAAAGTATCAGGAGGAGGGGTCAGTAGTTTGATATAAAGTATCAGAAGGGGTCAGTGGTTTGATATAAAGTATCAGGAGGAGGGGTCAGTAGTTTGATATAAAGTATCAAAATGAGGGGTCAGTCGTTTGATATAAAGTATCAGGAGGAGGGGTCAGTAGTTTGATATAAAGTATCAGAAGGGGTCAGTGGTTTGATATAAAGTATCAGGAGGAGGGGTCAGTAGTTTGATATAAAGTATCAAAATGAGGGGTTAGTAGTTTGATATAAAGTATCAAGAGGAGGTGTCAGTAGTTTGATATAAAGTATCAAAATGAGGGATCAGTAGTTTGATATAAAGTATCAGGAGGGGTCAGTAGTTTGATATAAAGTATCAGGAGCGGTCAGTAGTTTGATATAAAGTATCAGGAGGAGGGGTCTTTAGTTTGATATAAAGTATCAGAAGGGGTCAATAGTTTGATATAAAGTATCAGGAGGGGTCAGTAGTTTGATATAAAGTATCAAGAGGAGGGGTCAGTAGTTTTATATAAAGTATCAGGAGGAGGGTCAGTAGTTTGATATAAAGTATCAGGAGGAGGGGTCAGTAGTTTTATATAAAGTATCAGGAGTCAGTAGTTTGATATAAAGTATCAGGAGGAGGGGTCAGTAGTCTGATATAAAGTATCAGAAGGGGTCAGTAGTTTGATATAAAGTATCAGGAGGGAGGGTCACTAGTTTGATATAAAGTATCAAGATGAGGGGTCAGTAGTTTGATATAAAGTGTCAGGAGGAGGGGTCAGTAGTTTGATATAAAGTATCAGAAGGGGTCAGTAGTTTGATATAAAGTATCAGGAGGAGGGGTCACTAGTTTGATATAAAGTGTCCGGGGGTCTGTAGTTTGATATAAAGTATCAGAAGGGGTCAGTAGTTTGATATAAAGTATCAACATGAGGGGTCAGTAGTTTGATATAAAGTATCAGGAGGAGGGGTCAGTAGTTTGATATAAAGTATCAGAAGGGGTCAGTAGTTTGATATAAAGAACCATGAGGGGTCAGTAGTTTGATATAAAGTATCAGGAGGGGCAGTAGTTTGATATAAAGTATCAGAAGGGGTCAGTGGTTTGATATAAAGTATCAGGAGGAGGGGTCAGTAGTTTGATATAAAGTATCAGGAGGGGTCAGTAGTTTGATATAAAGTATCAGGAGGGGTCAGTAGTTTGATATAAAGTATCAGGAGGAGGGGTCAGTAGTTTGATATAAAGTATCAAAGGAGGGGTCAGTAGTTTGATATAAAGTATCAGAGGAGGGTCAGTAGTTTGATATAAAGTATCAGGAGGAGGGGTCACTAGTTTGATATAAAGTATCAGAGGAGGGGTCAGTAGTTTGATATAAAGTATCAGGAGGAGGGGTCAGTAGTTTGATATAAAGTATCAGAAGGGGTCAGTAGTTTGATATAAAGTATCAGGAGGGGTCAGTAGTTTGATATAAAGTACCAACAGGGGTCAGTAGTTTGATATAAAGTATCAGAAGGGGTCAGTAGTTTGATATAAAGTATCAGGAGGAGGGGTCAGTAGTTTGATATAAAGTATCAAAATGAGGGGTCAGTAGTTTGATATAAAGTATCAGGAGGGGTCAGTAGTTTGATATAAAGTATCAGGAGGGGTCAGTAGTTTGATATAAAGTATCAGGAGGAGTGGTCTTTAGTTTGATATAAAGTATCAGAAGGGGTCAATAGTTTGATATAAAGTATCAGGAGGGGTCAGTAGTTTGATATAAAGTATCAAGAGGAGGGGTCAGTAGTTTGATATAAAGTACCAGGAGGAGGGGTCAGTAGTTTGATATAAAGTATCAGGATGGGTCAGTAGTTTGATATAAAGTATCAGGAGGAGGGGTCAGTAGTCTGATATAAAGTATCAGAAGGTATCAGTAGTTTGATATAAAGTATCAGGAGTGGGGGTCACTAGTTTGATATAAAGTATCAAGAGGAGGGGTCAGTAGTTTGATATAAAGTTACAGGAGGAGGGGTCAGTAGTTTGATGTAAAGTATCAGAAGGGGTCAGTAGTTTGATATAAAGTATCAGGAGGAGGGGTCACTAGTTTGATATAAAGTGTCCGGGGAGGGGGGGTCTGTAGTTTGATATAAAGTATCAGGAGGGGTCAGTAGTTTGATATAAAGTATCAAAATGAGGGGTCAGTCGTTTGATATAAAGTATCAGGAGGAGGGGTCAGTAGTTTGATATAAAGTATCAGAAGGGGTCAGTAGTTTGATATAAAGTATCAGGAGGAGGGGTCAGTAGTTTGATATAAAGTATCAAAATGAGGGGTTAGTAGTTTGATATAAAGTATCAGGAGGGGTCAGTAGTTTGATATAAAGTATCAGGAGGAGGGGTCAGTAGTTTTATATAAAGTATCAGGAGTCACTAGTTTGATATAAAGTATCAAGAGGAGGGGTCAGTAGTTTGATATAAAGTATCAGGAGGAGGGGTCAGTAGTTTGATATAAAGTATCAGAGGGTCAGTAGTTTGATATAAAGTATCAAGAGGAGGGGTCAGTAGTTTGATATAAAGTATCAGGAGGGGTCAGTAGTTTGATATAAAGTATCAGGAGGAGGGGTCAGTAGTTTTATATAAAGTATCAGGAGTCAGTAGTTTGATATAAAGTATCAGGAGGAGGGGTCAGTAGTCTGATATAAAGTATCAGAAGGGGTCAGTAGTTTGATATAAAGTATCAGGAGGGAGGGTCACTAGTTTGATATAAAGTATCAAGAGGAGGGGTCAGTAGTTTGATATAAAGTGTCAGGAGGAGGGGTCAGTAGTTTGATATAAAGTATCAGAAGGGGTCAGTAGTTTGATATAAAGTATCAGGAGGAGGGGTCACTAGTTTGATATAAAGTGTCCGGGGGTCTGTAGTTTGATATAAAGTATCAGGAGGGGTCAGTAGTTTGATATAAAGTATCAACATGAGGGGTCAGTCGTTTGATATAAAGTATCAGGAGGAGGGGTCAGTAGTTTGATATAAAGTATCAGAAGGGGTCAGTAGTTTGATATAAAGTACCAGGAGGGTCAGTAGTTTGATATAAAGTATCAGAAGGGGTCAGTAGTTTGATATAAAGTATCAGGAGGGGTCAGTAGTTTGATATAAAGTATCAGGAGGGTCAGTAGTTTGATATAAAGTATCAGGAGGAGGGGTCTTTAGTTTGATATAAAGTATCAGAAGGGGTCAATAGTTTGATATAAAGTATCAGGAGGGGTCAGTAGTTTGATATAAAGTATCAAGAGGAGGGGTCAGTAGTTTGATATAAAGTACCAGGAGGAGGGGTCAGTAGTTTGATATAAAGTATCAGGATGGGTCAGTAGTTTGATATAAAGTATCAGGAGGAGGGGTCAGTAGTCTGATATAAAGTATCAGAAGGTGTCAGTAGTTTGATATAAAGTATCAGGAGTGGGGGTCACTAGTTTGATATAAAGTATCAAGAGGAGGGGTCAGTAGTTTGATATAAAGTTATCAGGAGGAGGGTCAGTAGTTTGATATAAAGTATCAGAAGGGGTCAGTAGTTTGATATAAAGTATCAGGAGGAGGGGTCACTAGTTTGATATAAAGTGTCCGGGGAGGGGGGTCTGTAGTTTGATATAAAGTATCAGGAGGGTCAGTAGTTTGATATAAAGTATCAAAATGAGGGGTCAGTAGTTTGATATAAAGTATCAGGAGGAGGGGTCAGTAGTTTGATATAAAGTATCAGAAGGGGTCAGTAGTTTGATATAAAGTATCAGGAGGAGGGGTCAGTAGTTTGATATAAAGTATCAAAATGAGGGGTCAGTAGTTTGATATAAAGTATCAGAGGAGGGTCAGTAGTTTGATATAAAGTATCAACATGAGGGTCAGTAGTTTGATATAAAGTATCAGGAGGGGTCAGTAGTTTGATATAAAGTATCAAGAGGAGGGGTCAGTAGTTTGATATAAAGTATCAGGAGGAGGGGTCAATAGTTTGATATAAAGTATCAGGAGGGGTCAGTAGTTTGATATAAAGTATCAAGAGGAGGGGTCAGTAGTTTGATATAAAGTACCAGGAGGAGGGGTCAGTAGTTTGATATAAAGTATCAGTAGGAGGGGTCAGTAGGGTATATAAAGTATCAGGAGTCAGTAGTTTGATATAAAGTATCAGGAGGAGGGGTCAGTAGTCTGATATAAAGTATCAGAAGGGGTCAGTAGTTTGATATAAAGTATCAGGAGGGAGGGTCACTAGTTTGATATAAAGTATCAAGAGGAGGGTCAGTAGTTTGATATAAAGTGTCAGGAGGAGGGTCAGTAGTTTGATATAAAGTATCAGAAGGGTCAGTAGTTTGATATAAAGTATCAGGAGGAGGGGTCACTAGTTTGATATAAAGTGTCCGGGGGGGGTCTGTAGTTTGATATAAAGTATCAGGAGGGGTCAGTAGTTTGATATAAAGTATCAACATGAGGGGTCAGTCGTTTGATATAAAGTATCAGGAGGAGGGGTCAGTAGTTTGATATAAAGTATCAGAAGGGGTCAGTAGTTTGATATAAAGTACCAGGAGGGGTCAGTAGTTTGATATAAAGTATCAGAAGGGGTCAGTAGTTTGATATAAAGTATCAGGAGGGGTCAGTAGTTTGATATAAAGTACCAGGAGGGGTCAGTAGTTTGATATAAAGTATCAGAAGGGTCAGTAGTTTGATATAAAGTATCAGGAGGAGGGGTCAGTAGTTTGATATAAAGTATCAAAATGAGGGGTCAGTAGTTTGATATAAAGTATCAAGAGGAGGGGTCAGTAGTTTGATATAAAGTATCAAAATGAGGGGTCAGTAGTTTGATATAAAGTATCAGGAGGGGTCAGTAGTTTGATATAAAGTATCAGGAGGGGTCAGTAGTTTGATATAAAGTATCAAGAGGAGGGGTCAGTAGTTTAATATAAAGTATCAGTAGGAGGGGTCAGTAGTTTTATATAAAGTATCAGAAGGGGTCAGTAGTTTGATATAAAGTATCAGGAGGGTCAGTAGTTTGATATAAAGTATCAAGAGGAGGGGTCAGTAGTTTGATATAAAGTATCAGGAGGAGGGGTCACTAGTTTGATATAAAGTATCAAGAGGAGGGGTCAGTAGTTTGATATAAAGTATCAGGAGGAGGGTCAGTAGTTTGATATAAAGTATCAGAAGGGGTCAGTAGGTTGATATAAAGTATCGGAAGGGTCAGTAGTTTGATATAAAGTATCAGGAGGGGTCAGTAGTTTGATATAAAGTATCAAGAGGAGGGGTCAGTAGTTTGATATAAAGTGTCAGGAGGAGGGGTCAGTAGTTTGATATAAAGTATCAGAAGGGGTCAGTAGTTTGATATAAAGTATCAGGAGGAGGGGTCACTAGTTTGATATAAAGTGTCCAGGGGGGTCTGTAGTTTGATATAAAGTATCAGGAGGGTCAGTAGTTTGATATAAAGTATCAACATGAGGGGTCAGTCGTTTGATATAAAGTATCAGGAGGAGGGGTCAGTAGTTTGATATAAAGTATCAGAAGGGGTCAGTAGTTTGATATAAAGTACCAGGAGGGGTCAGTAGTTTGATATAAAGTATCAGAAGGGGTCAGTAGTTTGATATAAAGTATCAGGAGGGGTCAGTAGTTTGATATAAAGTATCAGGAGGGGTCAGTAGTTTGATATAAAGTATCAGAAGGGGTCAGTAGTTTGATATAAAGTATCAGGAGGAGGGGTCTGTAGTTTGATATAAAGTATCAAAATGAGGGGTCAGTAGATTGATATAAAGTATCAAGAGGAGGGGTCAGTAGTTTGATATAAAGTATCAAAATGAGGGGTCAGTAGTTTGATATAAAGTATCAGGAGGGGTCAGTAGTTTGATATAAAGTATCAGGAGGGGTCAGTAGTTTGATATAAAGTATCAAGAGGAGGGGTCAGTAGTTTGATATAAAGTATCAGTAGGAGGGTCAGTAGTTTGATATAAAGTATCAGAAGGGGTCAGTAGTTTGATATAAAGTATCAGGAGGGGTCAGTAGTTTGATATAAAGTATCAAGAGGAGGGGTCAGTAGTTTGATATAAAGTTCAGGAGGAGGGGTCAGTAGTTTGATATAAAGTATCAGTAGGAGGGTCAGTAGTTTGATATAAAGTATCAGGAGGGGGTCACTAGTTTGATATAAAGTATCAAGAGGAGGGGTCAGTAGTTTGATATAAAGTGTCAGGAGGAGGGATCAGTAGTTTGATATAAAGTATCAGAAGGGTCAGTAGGTTGATATAAAGTATCAGGAGGAGGGGTCACTAGTTTGATATAAAGTGTCCAGGGGGGTCAGTAGTTTGATATAAAGTATCGGAAGGGGTCAGTAGTTTGATATAAAGTATCAGGAGGAGGGGTCAGTAGTTTGATATAAAGTATCAAAATGAGGGGTCAGTAGTTTGATATAAAGTATCAAGAGGAGGGGTCAGTAGTTTGATATAAAGTATCAGGAGGAGGGGTCAGTAGTTTGATATAAAGTATCAGTAGGAGGGGTCAGTAGTTTGATATAAAGTATCAGGAGGAGGGGTCTTTAGTTTGATATAAAGTATCAGAAGGAGTCAGTAGTTTGATATAAAGTATCAGGAGGGGTCAGTAGTTTGATATAAAGTATCAAGAAGAGGGGTCAGTAGTTTGATATAAAGTACCAGGAGGAGGGGTCAGTAGTTTGATATAAAGTATCAGTAGGAGGGGTCAGTAGTTTTATATAAAGTATCAGGAGGGGTCAGTAGTTTGATATAAAGTATCAGGAGGAGGGGTCAGTATTCTGATATAAAGTATCAGAAGGGGTCAGTAGTTTGATATAAAGTATCAGGAGGGGGGGTCACTAGTTTGATATAAAGTATCAAGAGGAGGGGTCAGTAGTTTGATATAAAGTGTCAGGAGGAGGGATCAGTAGTTTGATATAAAGTATCAGAAGGGGTCAGTAGGTTGATATAAAGTATCAGGAGGAGGGGTCACTAGTTTGATATAAAGTATCAAAATGAGGGGTCAGTAGTTTGATATAAAGTATCAAGAGGAGGGGTCAGTAGTTTGTATAAAGTATCAAAATGAGGGGTCAGTAGTTTGATATAAAGTATCAGGAGGGGTCAGTAGTTTGATATAAAGTATCAGGAGGAGGGGTCTTTAGTTTGATATAAAGTATCAGAAGGAGTCAATAGTTTGATATAAAGTATCAGGAGGGGTCAGTAGTTTGATATAAAGTATCAGTAGGAGGGGTCAGTAGTTTTATATAAAGTATCAGGAGGGGTCAGTAGTTTGATATAAATTATCAGGAGGAGGGGTCAGTATTCTGATATAAAGTATCAGAAGGGGTCAGTAGTTTGATATAAAGTATCAGGAGGGGGGGTCACTAGTTTGATATAAAGTATCAAGAGGAGGGGTCAGTAGTTTGATATAAAGTGTCAGGAGGAGGGGTCAGTTGTTTGATATAAAGTATCAGAAGGGGTCAGTAGGTTGATATAAAGTATCAGGAGGAGGGGTCATTAGTTTGATATAAAGTATCAAAATGAGGGGTCAGTAGTTTGATATAAAGTATCAAAATGAGGGGTCAGTAGATTGATATAAAGTATCAAGAGGAGGGGTCAGTAGTTTGATATAAAGTATCAAAATGAGGGGTCGGTAGTTTGATATAAAGTATCAGGAGGGGTCAGTAGTTTGATATAAAGTATCAGGAGGGGTCAGTAGTTTGATATAAAGTATCAGGAGGAGGGGTCTTTAGTTTGATATAAAGTATCAGAAGGGGTCAGTAGTTTGATATAAAGTATCAGGAGGGGTCAGTAGTTTGATATAAAGTATCAAGAGGAGGGGTCAGTAGTTTGATATAAAGTTCCAGGAGGAGGGGTCAGTAGTTTGATATAAAGTATCAGTAGGAGGGGTCAGTAGTTTGATATAAAGTATCAGGAGGGGGGGTCACTAGTTTGATATAAAGTATCAAGAGGAGGGGTCAGTAGTTTGATATAAAGTGTCAGGAGGAGGGATCAGTAGTTTGATATAAAGTATCAGAAGGGGTCAGTAGGTTGATATAAAGTATCAGGAGGAGGGGTCACTAGTTTGATATAAAGTGTCCAGGGGGGTCAGTAGTTTGATATAAAGTATCGGAAGGGGTCAGTAGTTTGATATAAAGTATCAGGAGGAGGGGTCAGTAGTTTGATATAAAGTATCAAAATGAGGGGTCAGTAGTTTGATATAAAGTATCAAGAGGAGGGGTCAGTAGTTTGATATAAAGTATCAAAATGAGGGGTCAGTAGTTTGATATAAAGTATCAGGAGGGGTCAGTAGTTTGATATAAAGTATCAGGAGGAGGGGTCTTTAGTTTGATATAAAGTATCAGAAGGAGTCAGTAGTTTGATATAAAGTATCAGGAGGGGTCAGTAGTTTGATATAAAGTATCAGGAGGGGGGTCAGTAGTTTGATATAAAGTATCAAGAGGAGGGGTCAGTAGTTTGATATAAAGTATCAGGAGGAGGGATCAGTAGTTTGATATAAAGTATCAGAAGGGGTCAGTAGTTTGATATAAAGTATCAGGAGGAGGGGTCACTAGTTTGATATAAAGTATCAAAATGAGGGGTCAGTAGTTTGATATAAAGTATCAAGAGGAGGGGTCAGTAGTTTGTATAAAGTATCAAAATGAGGGGTCAGTAGTTTGATATAAAGTATCAGGAGGGGTCAGTAGTTTGATATAAAGTATCAGGAGGAGGGGTCTTTAGTTTGATATAAAGTATCAGGAGGGGTCAGTAGTTTGATATAAAGTATCAGTAGGAGGGGTCAGTAGTTTGATATAAAGTATCAAGAGGAGGGGTCAGTAGTTTAATATTAAGTATCAGGAGGAGGGGTCAGTAGTTTGATAAAAAGTATCAGGAGGAGGGGTCAGTAGTTTGATATAAAGTATCAGGAGGAGGGGTCAGTAGTTTGATATAAAGTCTCAGGAGGGATCAGTAGTTTGATATAAAGTATCAGGAGGAGGGGTCAGTAGTTTGATATAAAGTATCAGAAGGGGTCAGTAGTTTGATATAAAGTATCAGGAGGGGGGTCACTAGTTTGATATAAAGTATCAAGAGGAGGGGTCAGTAGTTTGATATAAAGTATCAGGAGGAGGGGTCAGTAGTTTGATATAAAGTATCAGGATGGGTCAGTAGTTTGATATAAAGTATCAGGAGGAGGGGTCAGTAGTTTGATATAAAGTATCAGGAGGAGGGGTCAGTAGTTTGATATAAAGTATCAGGAGGAGGGGTCAGTAGTTTGATATAAAGTATCAGGAGGGGTCAGTAGTTTGATATAAAGTATCAGGAGGAGGGGTCAGTAGTTTGATATAAAGTATCAGGAGGGTCAGTAATTTGATATAAAGTATCAGGAGGGGTCAGTAGTTTGATATAAAGTATCAGGAGGGGTCAGTAGTTTGATATAAAGTATCAGGAGGAGGGGTCAGTAGTTTGATATAAAGTATCAAGAGGAGGGGTCAGTAGTTTGATATAAAGTATCAGGAGGGGTCAGTAGTTTGGAGAGGGGTCAGTAGTTTGATATAAAGTATCAGGAGGGGTCAGTAGTTTGATATAAAGTATCAGGAGGGGTCAGTAGTTTGATATAAAGTATCAGGAGGGGTCAGTAGTTTTTTTACCCACTAATTTGTGCCCAGACCTGCAGAAAAAAAGTATATAAACATTAAATGGATGAAGAACCATAGTCATAGAATATTGAAACAGTGTCAGATGACTCCTTGTGTACAGTAGAACCCTGACTCACCAAAATATACAAATGATTAACATTTTTCAAATCTATCCAATGAATGGAAGAACGTTTGGTTTAACGTTAACTCTTAGCTTCCACTCCTTTCCATGTTATTGAGGCTCCCACTGGGGTCTTGTACTCCATACACCACTGTGCATTGTGGGATAGTAGGCTACTGTATGTGCTTTGATAACACTGGTGGATGCTTCATCAGTGTGACTTTGGCACAGTAAAGTTAACTTCTTCATAGATAACTTGTGTAGCCTGAACATTTGGCGCCGATTTTCGTACATTTTGGGGGGGTAAATGATGAGTTATCTGTCAAATCCATGGTATGCAACCGTATACTCTATATAATAATGCAATAATTCTCGAGTTAAAAACAAAAACTAAATATTTTCTGATCCCTTAGAATCCCAAATGGCTATTTTCTTTTTGACCTGACTGAGTTTGATGTGAAAAATGTAAATGAGGGGTTTGGGAGTAAATTGTGCTAATAATGAGGTTTTCAAAAAATATTTAATAAATGTATTGAAGCAAACCTAGTAAAATTAAACATATGTATACTATTTATTACATGGTTATATTGTAATGGTAGCAATTATCCATTGGCAGCAGTTTCTTTTTTGCGTTTCACTTAACTCACAAATTCACATTCAATAGAATAGCAATTAACCGCCAAAAACGAACCGTTCACTCCAATCTCCATAATAAACCCTCCAATAAACTATATGGAAGGGTTTTACTCTGTATATAAACAAAGCGAAACGACACAGCCCGCCTGTCATTTGCCATGGGGCAATAATCGTGTCAATGAAAATAAATCCTTTCCACTAATCCAGGTCCATCCTTTTAATCTCGGGTTTCAGAACGACGTTCAGACCTGTATGAGGCACGGAGATAGCAACACGATGCTTCGCTGGCTTGGAAGAACGAAATAAACATTACTTTTTTTTTTTTTTCTTTCAAACGAGATCTTGTAGTTTAGTTTGATAGTAAGGCCTATATTTTGGTAGTATAGTTTCGGAGAGAAAATGTTTCGAGGTTTTAGCCTGGGTTTCTGCTTGACATTATTTTGCTTCGGACCGTTTGTTTGCAGCGCGTGTCCGTCTCAATGTAACTGCTTCTTTCACAAATTATCAGACGGATCCA
The DNA here is from genome assembly GCF_018296145.1 of Oncorhynchus tshawytscha. Classification (NCBI taxonomy): domain Eukaryota; kingdom Metazoa; phylum Chordata; class Actinopteri; order Salmoniformes; family Salmonidae; genus Oncorhynchus; species Oncorhynchus tshawytscha. Next base: position 43,536,804 of record NC_056453.1, read on the forward strand.
AAGCAAGGTAAAAACCAGAGAAATGATTACAACTATTTAAATTGTGAATGTGAACAACAAATATATATATATATATATATAGACCCAAGGATTAATTTGCGATGCTCTAAGCCTCTTTCTTTGGTTCTAATAAATAGCCCTAAACCATGTTTTACTAACGTTTAGACCGAATAAAACAACAAGAAAGAAGGGTTAAAACGGAAGATTAAACAGACAAAAATTAAACAATATGTTGGTTGATTTATTTATTTATGCAGTAATTGTACGTCTACCCTCTGTCATGAACCCATACAAGTCCATGGTTAATTTGGGTTAAACTTGTAATGAAGTTGAGTCATCTGAATGAACGTGTTACACTCGGTTATACAGTGACTTTCAATAAGAGGTGTACCTTTCTCTCCATCTATCTAGGAGTGTCCTTTGCAATGACCCACAGATTACTCTGATCCCACCCAACTTTCCTGCAGACACCTCGAAACTGCGGATCGAGAAGACTGCCATCACAAAGATCTCCGGCGAAACCTTTCACTACCTCAACAGTTTGGAATTTCTCTGGATGTCTTTCAATTCTCTCAACTCTTTGAATGTAGACAGCTTCCGTGGCCTGAGAAGTCTGGATGAGCTGAGACTGGAAGGGAACACTCTCATCTCTTTCCCCTGGGAATCTCTGACTGATATGCCCGACCTGAGGCTACTGGACCTACATAATAATAAGATATCGTCGATCCCGGCCGAGGCGACCATTTATATCAAGAACCTGACCTACCTGGACTTATCTAGCAACAACCTGGCCACCGTACCTCCTGAGGTTCTCTCTATGTGGTTATCTGTGAAACCGTCTCAAGAAGATGGGGACAGTTCCAAATATATTCTAGGTAAGGATCTGCTCGGCAATTAAAAACAATCTTTATTGAGCTTTTAGGGAATCCCATTTGGTTTGCAAGCCAGGATGAAATAGAAGCCTTTAAATTACATGCAATTGACACACAGGAAACGTGAGAAACAATCGATGCCATCCACAACATTACAAGCCAGGGTGCTTTTATCCCAACATGCATTGCATGAGTACCTGTGGTGTGTTACGTAGCGTTAAATGAAAAGTTGGAGGAGACATGCATCAGACATTTGAGAGTAGTAAAATGATTACTCTAATTGTAGTAAAGGTAGCCATACTGTAGGGTTACTGAGAATGCATTCACTAGTCTCACTTCAAACTAGCATGATTACTTTCTACTTACTAATACGTCTTGCTAAACTGACTTTATACACACATAACACAAGGTTATAGTTCAGACAGAGCAAGAAGAGTTGTCCAAAATGTGTATATATATATATATATATATATATATATATATATATATATATATATATATATATATATATATATATATATATATTTGTGTTATGTACTACCAAGGTAGAACTGGTGTTATTTATTGCAATGCTAAAATGTACGTTATCTATTACCATGATAAAAGCGGTGTTGATTATTTATTTTCATTTAACTACCATAGTAGTTTCTTTAAATCCCTTAGTTTAAGTCACTCTGGATAAGAGCATCTGCTAAATGACTAAAATGTTTATATTCTGGTGACATTATTTATTTTCTTCGTCACTGTAGGTCTCCATGACAACCCATGGCTATGTGACTGCCGGCTCTATGACCTGGTCCAGTTCCAGAAGTCTCCGTCATCCTCTGTGGTTCTGATCGACACCAAGCTGCGCTGTGCTGACCCGGAGAGCCTGTCAGGGGTGTTGTTCAGCGAGACGGAGCTCCAGAGGTGTCAGGGGCCCCGTGTCCACACGGCTGTGGCCCGGGTCAGGAGCTCCCTGGGGAACAACGTCCTGCTACGTTGTGGGACTATCGGAGTCCCAGTACCAGAGCTGTCCTGGACCCGGGCAGACGGCAAACAGATGAATGGCACTGGTGAGATCCATTGATTTATTGATTGATTGATTGAATGTATTTATTTATTTACTGTGTAACACATAGATATACAGCCAAGTGCAAGCAGTCGCTACATATGTTAAAAAGGGATGAAGGACAACAACTACAAACAAACAAATAAGTTGTTGACTTATTTCCGTTGTGCTCCAAGTTTAGTGTTTCTAAACCTGCTCCAGTCACAGCAGGTCTTGATCCCAGATCTGTTTGTGCTGTCTTGGAAACTGTTTGGCATAGTTGACAGAACAGCACAAACAGATCTGAGATCAGGCTAAGACCTGCCGTGACTGAAGGCTAGGCATATATACGTCTGCCTGTTGCCTGAATAAGTAGCTACAGTACTTAGGACATCTATTTTGGGTGTTGTAAAGTCAGAAGCTGAAATAGCCTAGATTACAGATGGATGGACGGTTTTCTTTTCACTAATCCTTCTAACTACTTTTTTGTTTGTATTTATTTCACAGTTCAGGAAGAAGTTTCAAAGGAGGGAATCATTTGGTCCATCCTGAGTGTGCCTGCCGTCTCTTACCGGGACTCTGGGAAATACATGTGCAAAGCGACCAACTTTGTGGGGACTGCAGATGCCATCATCTCCCTGGTTATTACAGACTCCTTTAAAAATGAGGAACAAGGTGGCAGCTCCAAGACTAGAAACCAAAGAGGACGGAAAACCGGTGGATTTGGGAAAGCTGCCTACCAGAAGAAACTTGTTGCCAGATACATACCTCCACCAACCACGACGGCAGCTATGCCCATCATCGAGCCACTAGGACCGAGTGGTTTCACAGGGAGGTATGATATCGAGAGCTACAGTATTTTGGACAGTGTGGCCGATGGACAGACGCCCGGTCCTCCTGCCACGGAGCCGGCGATTATTAAGGAAGTGGAGAAGGAGGTTCTTAGCAACCTGGCAGCCAACGCCTCTTCTTTGCAGGCATCGGCGCCGCCGGAGAGACGGGTGGTACGATCGGTGAAGGTCATCGGGGACACCGATCACACCGTCTCCCTGAACTGGCGGGCCCCGACGGCCAAGAACACCACCGAGTTCAGCGTCCTGTATGCCGTTTTCGGCGAGAGGGACATGCGGAGGATCAACGTAGGCGTGGGAAAGAACCGTATCACCATCGACGGCCTTGTGCCAAGGACAAAGTACATCGCCTGCGTCTGCGTCAAAGGCCTGATCCCTAAAAAGGAGCAGTGTGTAATCTTCTCAACGGACGAGGCGGCAAGCGCAAGCGGCACCCAGAAGCTCATTAACGTGGTGGTGATCACCGTGGCCTGTGTGATCGCTGTCCCCCTGACACTGATCGTCTGCTGCGGGGCGCTCAAGAAGCGCTGTAAAAAGCTACTGGGGAGGAAATCCAAAGATATTCAAGACTCATATGTAACATTCGAAACCCTCTCCCCGGGACAGAAGCCTAAGGGGATGGAGGGGGAGTACCTTGCCAGGCAACACCCAGACGAGTCCAACAGACTGCTCTCTGCTAGATCCAGTGTGGACTCTGGGGCTACTTGTAGGAATGAGGCACCCCCTAGTGAGTACTTTTGTTGATACCAAATGAAGGCCTCAACCTTTACAGGGCAGAGAAGTCTGTCCTTTCCAAGCAGAACTTAAGTTGGTTGGTTGTTCTCTTCTGGCAAGTGATGTATTGTAGATGAGTGACACTGCTCAGAGACGGGGCAGAGACCAACAGACAGTTGCATGGACAAGTGTGGTATATATGTGAGTCTAGATAAATAGGATAAATAAATGCTGACATAACTGTGATTATATATATAATATATTATTATTATGCCTTGCAGAAATACAGGCCAACCTTGACCCGGTGAACTGTAAAAAAAAAAAAATTAAAACAGAAACAAATTTTTTATTTAAAATGTGGAAATAAGCATTTTATATTTGTCATGCACTTTTAAGGGGGTAACATAGTGTAAGCAGTTGCCTTTCTTTGAAATGACACTTGGGTTACACAGTTATGCTAACTTTTACAAAATTCCCAGGTTTTCCAGAAATTCTTGGTGGAATAAGGAAACCCAAAATGGCACGTTCTACCAGAATACATGAAACCCATTTTTTAACATATGGAGGAAGAGTAATGACAGTTATTCTGAAACGAATCTGACCTCAGAATTCTGGTAGTTTTTATTTGACAAAATAAGGTAAAGTATTGGTGAAGCAACTCATATCTGTAGTGATATTTTGTACCTCTGTGTATTTACCATAAATGTTAATGTGCCAGGTTTACTGTCCAATCAAACCTAACATACTATACATTTTGTAATGTATATATCTATGATCTGATCTGATATATAGTACCAGTCAAAAGTTTGGACACACCTGCTCATTCAAGGGTTTTTCTTTATTTTAAAACTTTTTCTACATTGTAGAATAATGGTGAAGACATCAACACTATGAAATAACACATATGGAATCATGTAGCAACAAAAAAAAATTTAACTAATCAAAATAGGATTCTTCAAAGTAGCCACCCTTTGCCTTGATGACAGCTTTGCACACTCTTGTTATTCTCTCAACCAGCTTCACCTGGAATGCTTTTCCAACAGTCTTGAAGGAGTTTCCACATATGCTGAGCACTTGTTGGCTGCTTTTTCGTCACTCTGCGGTCCAACTCAGCCCAAACCATCTCAATTGGTTTGAGGTCAGGTGATTGTGGAGGCCAGGTCATCTGATGCAGCAGTCCATCACTCTCCTTCTTGGTCAAATAGCCCTTACACAGCCTGGAGATGTGTTGGGTCATTGTCCTGTTGAAAAACAAATGAAAGTGTGACTAAGCGCAAATCAGATGGGATGGAGTATCGCTGCAGAATGCTGTGGTAGCCATGCTGGTTAAGTGTGCCTTGAATTCTGAATAAATCACTGACAGTGTCACCATCAAAGCACTCCCCACACCTCCTTCATGTTTCACAGTGGGAACCACACATGCGGAGATCATCCGTTCACCTACTCTGCGTCTCACAAAGACACGGCCGTTGGAACCATAAATCTCCAATTTGTACTCATCAGACCAAAGGACAGATTTCAACTGGTCTAATGTTCATTGCTCGTGTTTCTTGGCCCAAGCAAGTCTCTTCTTCTTATTGGTGTCCTTTAGTAGTGGTTTCTTTGCAGCAATTCAACCTAGAAGGCCTGATTCACTGGGTCTCCTCTGAACAGTTGATGTTGAGATGTGTCTGTTTCTTGAACTCAGTGAAGCATTTATTTAGCTGCAATCTGAGATGCAGTTAACTCTAATGATCTTATGCTCTGCAGCAGAGGTAACTCTGGGTCTTCCTTTCTTGTGGCGGTCCTCATGAGAGCCAGTTTCATCATAGTGATTGATGGTTTTTGCGACTGCATTTGAAGAAACTTTCAAAGTTCTTGAAATGTTCCGGATTGACTGACCTTCATGTCTTAAAGTAATGATGGACTGTCATTTCTCTTTGCTTATTTGAACTGTTCTTGTCATAATATGGACTTGGTCTTTTACCAAATAGGGCCATCTTCTGTATACCACTGTTACCTTGTCACAATATAACTGATTCGCTCAAATGCAGGAATTCATTTTAACAAGGCACACCTGTTAATTGAAATGCATTCCAGGTTGAAGCTGGTTGAGAGAATGCCAAGAGTGTGCGAAGCTGTCATCAAGGCAAAGGGTGGCTAATTTGAAGAATCTAAAATATATTTTGGATTTCTTTAACACTTTTGGTTACTACATGATTCCATATGTGTTATTTCATAGTTTTGATGTCTTCACTATTATTCTACAATGTAGAAAATTGTAAAAATAAAAAAATTTAAAAAGAAAGAAAGAAAAACCCTGGAGTGAGTAGGTGTGTCCAAACTTATGACTGGTACTGTATGTGTATAAATAAATACTTTTTATAAATGTTTGTGTCCTCTTAAATCCTTACCTGCTCTATAATAGCATATTCCTTCCCAGAACACTTTGACAACCGTTTTGTTCAAGCAATCAGAGGATAGGTTCTGTTTTCAAAGATACAGAACATCATAATGGGGTGATATCCATCCGGTGTCAATAGTCAATTATCAAGAGGTGAAAACAGGCAGATGTAAACATTAAGGTGCCAAGCCACAGCATGGCATAACACCAGTATGCTCGGCAATAGCATTAAGCTAAGCCTTAGAACTTACACTATGATATAATATACATATGAAGGGCTGACGAAGAAATGACAAGGAAACATGTTGTGACCAGCACCATGGAATCCTGACCTATTATTTGACCATGCTGGTCATTTATGAACATTTGAACATCTTGGCCATGTTCTGTTATAATCTCCACCCGGCACAGCCAGAAGAGGACTCGCCACCCCTCATAGCCTGGTTCCTCTCTACCCGGCACAGCCAGAAGAGGACTGGCCACCCCTCATATCCTGGTTCCTCTCTAGGTTTCTTCCTAGGTTTTAGCCTTTCTAGGGAGTTTTTCCTAGCCAACGTGCTTCTACACCTGCATTGCTTGCTGTTTGGGGTTTTAGGCTGGGTTTCTGTACAGCACTTTGAGATATCAGCTGATGTACGAAGGGCTTTATAAATCAATTTGATTTGATTTGATGGATAGCTTTCACATGATAGCCTATGTTTTGTTTAGCGTTTCGTATTGGCGCTGTCCACGGTGCTGATCACAACTTGATCGTTCGTCTATGGCCACTGTGGTCGTTTACTTTGTACAGTATCGTTTGCAGACTACGTACATATTTGTGTCTGAAGACCTCTTCCATTCGTTCCTCATTTAATAGCCATGGATCCTTTTGTTTCATGCAGTCTACAAATAAGAGACGTTGGATATATAGTGCCATTTTCCCAATGGTCTTCAGTAGCCCTGATCTATAGATTATTGGACTTCCCGATGCTCTAAGTCACTGTCCTTGCATATTTAATATCAAGTAATAATTTTTCTGAGAAATCATATTATTTTCTGAAATGTCCCGTTCGTTTATTAGGGAACATGCATGTTGTGACATACTTTCTCTAAAGAGATCACTTTATTGGTCAATTGCACACAAGGTTCAACCGAAATTTGACTTCCGTTGTTAACCCAACCCCTCCGAAAGACATACCGTACATATAGGTTTTTTGGAGAAGTGCAGGGGGCTAGCTACCACACTGGGCCCCCGGGAAGCTGTTGTTGTTGTTGTGGGGGGGGTTAAGGGCACAACGCCAGGTAATGGCATCTAGGATTTGATACTAGCAACCCTCCGGTTGCCAGCTCACCTTCTGGCAGATTTTTTCGGGTAGGACCCGGTTTTCAAACGGGCAACTCTCCGGTTTACTGGCTTGCCCCTCTAACCACTATGCTACCTGCCACCCCACAAGGAGGATTATAGCTAAAGAATATTTAAAAAGACAAACTTTCAGCGTGTTTTAACGTATCATTTGGTGTCTGAAAGGGATTGCATCAAGGAAGATTAAGGTAATAGGTTTACCTCTACCGTCCGTCCCTCCCTGTGGAGATGCTCGGCTCTAATGCTTCACATGGGTTTCTGTTAAAGGAATTATGGCCACCTTGTATACAGTATTAGCTATAGCTTGGCTATTCTATAAAGTAACTCCTGCCTCGACATCTTGTTTACCCGGCTGCTCTTGCACAAATGATAACTTGGGAAGGTAAGTCGTTTGTTGTCAGTTCTTGTGTAGCTAGTTTTGTACCGAGTTTCCTTACGGTGTCAGTACGTTATATGCAGTATTGACTGGTCAAGTGTAGGCTATTACTGAACTCAATGGTGGCTTTTCATGACTGGTTTTAACAATAGACAATATGGAGAGATAACATTTTACATTGACATTTTAAGTCATTTAGCAGACGCTTTTATTCAGAGTGATTTACAGGAGCACATCCACAAATTGTTCACATAGTCCGCACTTAACCGCTAGGCTACGTGCCGCATGTGTCTATGATGAAAGGAATATAGATAACTTCCTCTAACCGTACTTCCATAACCCATAATGTTTTGGTTTTATTTTTAGATCCTTACTTTGTATGGAAACAGCCATGGGACGAATCCCAGACAACGTCCCAAATTATTTCAGTAAAATTCGAATAGAGAATTCCCACCTGACCGAATTACCGAGCGGCTCCTTCTCTAAAGTCACTGCCTTGGCGTCTCTATGGTTGAATTTCAACGACATCACCCTAATGAACATCAAGAGTCTGGAGGGGCTGACGAATTTAACGGAACTGCGGCTCCAGGGAAACAAGCTGCGTTCAGTCCCATGGACAGCATTCCAGGACACGCCGAACCTGAACATTTTGGACCTGAAACTCAATCGACTAGACGTGCTCCCGGAATCCGCCCTGAGACAACTACCGGGCTTGACCTATTTAGATTTATCCTTCAATCAGCTTACTGTCATATCCAGGGATGTCTTCCTCAACTGGCCTCTCCTCAACACTCAGGAGAGAAAAGGACGTAAAGAGGCCAGCAGTGGAGAGGCCAACGTTGTTTTAGCGCTGCACGACAACCCTTGGCTGTGTGACTGCCGCCTCAAAGGTTTCGTAGAGTTTATCAAAACCATTAGTCCGCCTCTAATTCTGATGAACTCGTACCTGACGTGCACGGGCCCCAGTTCCAGGGCGGGGAAGTTCTTCCACGAAGTCGGTTTGAAAACATGCATGAAGCCCGAGGCCTCAGCCACAGAAACCAACATGACGGTGTCACTGGGGGACAAGGTAACCCTCCAGTGCTTAGTCAAAGCCAGGCCTGAACCCTCCATCCATTGGTCATACAACCTGAAGATTATAAAGGGATTTACTGGTAAGGTTTTATTTAATTGCAAATTCTAGGCTACCATCCATTAGAATGCTGTGACTTTGCTGCAGTGGGGTATTTACCACAATATCATATGTCAGTCCTAGTTTATTGTAAGCTACACCACTTTGATGACAGGATTTAGGACAAGCAGGCTAATGCATGTGTATGTCATTCATGACTTTGGTAGGCTCTTCATGTTTCTACGTTTCTAAGTAGAAAAGCCGCCATAGATTGATTGCAACAGCTTTTCTTGTAGGCAAACTCAACAATACTGTTTAGTTAACCCCCCCCCCACCCCGCACCTCTCTGATTCAGAGGGTTAAATGTGGAAGAAACATTTCAGTTGAATGCATTCAGTTGTACAACTGACTAGGTCCCCCCTCCCCCATTTCCCTATTCATAATGCAACATATTACTGTAAATATTGTAAATATACAATATGTACATGTTTAAACAACAACAACAACTCAACATCCCACTGGGTACAGATGTCAATTCAACATCTATTCCACGTTGGTTCAACGTCATTTCATTTAAATGACTTGGAAACAACGTTGATTCAACCAGTGTATGCCCAGTGGGATAATTCTCCTTTCTCTCCCTCTTCAGTGGCAGAGACCCGTGTGGACGATGAGACCATCAGATCTCAGCTGGTCATCCCATCCATGCACCTGGAAGACCGAGGAATCTACACCTGCTTCGCCAACAACTTTATCGGCAACTTCTCCGTCAGTTTCCTGATCAACATCAAGTCTTTCAACGCCTCCTCCTCCGGCGGTGCCGCCATGTCTCGTCCCCCGTTCCCCCTGTCCTCAGCCGACGAGAACGTCTACATTGACATCCGCATCTCCAAGCAGACGGTCTACGGCATCACTCTGGAGTGGTACGCTGCGACGGACAACCCTGCAGAGACCTGGTTCACCATCCACTTGGGGAAATACCACTCTGAGAAAAAGGAGTTGACATACATCGGGCCGGGCATCAACACCTATGAGGTCAACGACCTCCTACCGGTTACTAAATACGAGGTGTGTGTGACGCTGAAGAACCAGACGCCTCGCGCCGGTCAGTGCATCGTGTTCTTAACAGGAAGTGACATCAGCCAGCTGGAACAACGGGAGAAGTTCATCCATATTATCGTGATCATGTGCGCCATGGTGCTGGCGGTGCCTGTGGGGATGTACGCCTGCACCACCGACACCAGATGTACGTTCAGCTGCCTGGACCGCTGTACGGAGCAGTGTAAGAGGAGGAGGAGGCAGGAGAAGACCCTGAGGACCAATGGGGAGAGACAGGGGACCTTCGACAGCCTCCAGGCCGCCAGCGATGAAGGACTCTGTCGTGACTCTGAAGAGTTGATGATGAAGAGGAGGTCCTCCCAGGATAAAAACAACCACAAGGGCAGAGTACAAGATCCACAAGAGACAAACATTGGAGCAAAGCTTTATTAGCTCTAGGTTTAGCATAAAAAGAAAAAAAAGAAATGTACTAAGATACCTAGTGGTAGAAATGCAGAGCAGTCTTCTGTGAAGTGAAGCTTCAGGAAACACATCTGTAAAGCTACAAGTTATGAAGACTGAAATGCCTTTCTTCCATGACTGTAGGGAAGTATTGTATTGTTTTATCAAAATGCCCTGTCTCTAAGTAATCAAATGTTTATTTTTTTTCAACTTTATATGCTGTATCTTTGGGATATGGTGTTTTTTTTAGCTTCATTGTTCTTCTCTGTTTTAAAAGAAATAACCAATCTGGCAAGAAATCACGAATGTTGTTTCAAAACATTTCCTTGTCTTCAGAATGTCGTGAACTGTATTCTGCTCATTGAAAATAATTATTTCAGAGCCACACCAGGTTCAGTCAAATATACAATAACCATGCCTTTGCACTACGACCTTTGTAATGAATGAGGCTTCTTTGCTATTGTTTTCCTGTGGGATAATGGGGATTAGAGTTGGGGGTAAAGCTGGACACTATAGACAGCAGGGTCCTAATAGCTCCCTACCAAAATCCCATAGGTACTGTAGGTCAAACGTAGTGCCCTACACAGAGAATAGGGTTCTATAGTTAGATCTTAACCATGTCTCTCAGTGACAATAAGGTTCTATAGTTAGATCTTAACCATGTCTCTCAGTGACAATAAGGTTCTATAGTTAGATCTTAACCATGTCTCTCAGTGAGAATAGGGTTCTATACTTAGATATAAACCATGTCTCTCAGAGAGAATGGGATTCTATACTTAGATATATACCATGTCTCTCAGAGAGAATAGGGTTCTATAATTAGATCTTAACCATGTCTCTCAGAGAGAATAGGGTTCTATTGTTAGATCTTAACCATGTCTCTCAGAGAAAATAGGGTTCTATTGTTAGATCTTAACCATGTCTCTCAGAGAAAATAGGGTTCTATAGTTAGACCTTAACCATGTCTCTCAGAGAAAATAGGGTTCTATAGTTAGACCTTAACCATGTCTCTCAGAGAAAATAGGGTTCTATTGTTAGATCTTAACCATGTCTCTCAGAGAAAATAGGGTTCTATAGTTAGACCTTAACCATGTCTCTCAGAGAAAATAGGGTTCTATACTTAGATCTTAACCATGTCTCAGAGAGAATAGGGTTCTACTTAGATCTTAACCATGTCTCTCGGAGAGAGTAGGGTTCTACTTAGATCTTAACCATGTCTCTCAGAGAGAATAGGCAACATGAGATCTTCTCTGAGTGACTGCATTAGATTATCCTTTCTGATATCTATGTTTTATACAATACCAATCAAAAGTTTGGACACCTCTACTCATTCAAGGGTTTTTTTTTTTTTTTTTACTTTTTTCCACACTGTAGAATAATAGTGAAGACATTAAAACTATGAAATAAAACTTATGGAATCATGTAGTAACTGTAACGGCGTTCGTCTGTTGAAGGAGAGTCGGACCAAAATGCAGCGTGGTGGTTACTCATGTTCTTTAATGAAAAAATAGCGATACATGAAATAACTAAATAAATACAAAAACAACAAACGAAACGTGAAACCCTAATTACAGCCTATCTGGTGAACACTACACAGAGACAGGAACAATCACCCACAAAATACACAGTAAAACCCAGGCTACCTAAATATGGTTCCCAATCAGAGACAACGAGAATCACCTGACTCTGATTGAGGACCGCCTCAGGCAGCCAAGCCTATGCTAAACACACCCCTAATCAGCCACAATCCCAATGCCTACAAAAAACCCAATACGACAACACAATAAATCCATGTCACACCCTGGCCTGAACAAATAATTAAAGAAAACACAAAATACTAAGACCAAGGCGTGACAGTAACCAAAAAAGTGTTAAACAAATAAAAAAAAGATTTTAGATTCTTCAAAGTAGCCACCCTTTTGCCTTGATGACAGCTTTGCACACTCCTGGCATTCTCTCAACCAGCTTCACCTGGAATGCGTAAGGAGTTCCCACATCTTGGCTGCTTTTCCTTCACTCTGCGGTCCAACTCATCCCAAACCATCTCAATTGGGTTGAGGTTTGGTGATTATGGAGGCCAGGTCACCTGATGTAGCACTCCATCACTCTCCTTCTTGGTCAAATAGCCCTTACACAGCCTATGGATGTGTTGGGTCATTGTCCTGTTGAAAAACTAATTATTGTCCCACTAAGTGCAAACCAGATGGGATGGTGTATCGCTGCAGAATGCTATGGTAGCCATGCTGGTTAAGTGTGCCTTGAATTCTAAATAAATCACAGACAGTGTCACTAGCAAAGCACCCCCACACTAACACACCTCCTCCTCCATGCTTCACGGGCGGGAACCACACATGCAGAGATCAGCCATTCACCTACTCTGCGTCTACCAAAGACACAGCGGTTGAACCAAAAATCTCAAATTTGACCAAAGGACAGATTTCGACGGGTCTAATGTCCTTTGCTGATGTTTCTTGGCCCAAGCAAGTCTCTTCTTCTTATTGGTGTCCTTTAGTAGTGTTTTCTATGTGGCAATTGGGCCATGAAGGCCTGATTCACGCAGTCTCCTCTGAACAGTTGATGTTGAGATGTGTCTGTTACTTGAACTCTGTGAAGCATTTATTTGGGCTGCAATTTCTGAGGCTGGTAACTCTAATGAACTTTTCATCTGCAGCAGAGGTAACTCTGGGTCTTCCTTTCCAATGGCGGTCCTCATGAGAGCCAGTTTCATCACAGCGCTTGATGGTTTTTCCGACTGCACTTGAAGAAACTTTCAAAGTTCTGGAAATGTTCAGTTTTGAAGTATTGATGGACTGTCGCTTCTCTTTGCTTATTTGAGCTGTTCTTGCTATAACATGGACTTGGTCTTTTACCAAATAGGGCTATATTCTGTATACAAACCCTACCTTGTCACAACTCAACTGATCGGCTCAAACACATTAAGGAAAGAAAGAAATTCCACAAATTAGGCACACCTGTTAATTGAAATGCAATTCAGGTGACTACCTCGTGAAGCTGGTTGAGAGAATGCCAAGAGTGTGCAAAGCTGTCATCAAGGCAAAGGGTGGCTACTTTGAAGAATCTCAAATATAAAATATATTTTGATTTGTTTAACATTCTTTTGGTTACTACATGATTCCATATGTGTTATTTCATAGTTGTGAAGTCTTCACTATTATTCTTCAATGTAGAAAATTGTAAAAATAAAGAAAAACCCTTGAATGAGTAGGTGTGTCCAAACTTTTGACTGGTACTGTATATAAAATAGACATTATCTGTCACATTAGAGGGTAAATAGTCTACTATTAAATTGACTTGAATGTACTTTTGCATTCAACAATGATCTAAAATATCTGTCTTTCACATGCCAATGTGATCCAAACCTGTATAGTCTTCAATAAATTCACATCTATTGTGGAGTTGAAGATATTCTACTTCTGTGATTTGTATCATCATACTTTTCACTTTATTAAGTTAACAATGCCGGTAACTTTTCCAAAAGGTTTAGATTTTCCAGATATCCCAGTTGGAAGATTCCCGGAATCGGAAGAGAATATGCAGGTATCCCTCACCTACTGAACTAACAGGTATCCCTCACCTACTGAACTGACAGGGATCCCTCACCTACTGAACTAACAGGTATCCCTCACCTACTGAACTAACAGGTATCCCTCACCTACTGAACTGACAGGGATCCCTCACCTACTGAACTAACAGGTATCCCTCACCTACTGAACTGACAGGTATCCCTCACCTACTGAACTGACAGGTATCCCTAGTCTACTGAACTGACAGGTATCCCTAGTCTACTGAACTGACAGGTATCCCTAGACTACTGAACTGACAGGTATCCCTAGACTACTGAACTGACAGGTATCCCTAGACTACTGAACTGACAGGTAAACCTAGACTACTGAACTGACAGGTTGGTTAGCCTACTGAACTGTATCCAGATTCAGCTTATCCCTACTGAACTGCCTGTTGTTGGGTTAGCCTACTGAACTGCCTGTTGTTGGGTTTGCCTACTGAACTGCCTGTTGTTGGGTTAGCCTACTGAACTGCCTGTTGTTGGGTTAGTCTACTGAACTGCCTGTTGTTGGGTTAGCCTACTGAACTGACTGTTGTTGGGTTTAACTACTGAACTGCCTGTTGTTGGGTTAGCCTACTGAACTGCCTGTTGTTGGGTTAGCCTACTGAACTGCCTGTTGTTGGGTTAGTCTACTGAACTGCCTGTTGTTGGGTTTGACTACTGAACTGACTGAGGTTGGGTTTGACTACTGAACTGACAGGAGGGTTTGACGACTGTACTGACAGGTGGTTTTGACTACTGAACTGACTGAGGCGGGTTTGACTACTGAACTGCCTGTTGTTGGGTTAGCCTACTGAACTGCCTGTAGTTGGGTTAGTCAACTGAACTGCCTGTTGTTGGGTTAGCCTACTGAACTGACAGGTTGGGTTTGACTACTGAACTGACAGGTGGGTTTGACTACTGAACTGACAGGTGGGTTTGACTACTGAACTGACAGGTTGGGTTTGACTACTGAACTGACAGGTGGGTTTGACTACTGAACTGACAGGTTGGTTTGACTACTGAACTGACTGAGGTGGGTTTGACTACTGAACTGACTGAGGTGGGTTTGACTACTGAACTGACAGGTTGGGTTTGACTACTGAACTGACAGGTGGGTTTGACTACTGAACTGACTGAGGTGGGTTTGACTACTGAACTGACAGGTTGGTTTGACTACTGAACTGACAGGTGGGTTTGACTACTGAACTGACTGAGGTGGGTTTGACTACTGAACTGACTGAGGTGGATTTGACTACTGAACTGACTGAGTTGGGTTTGACTACTGACTGAACTAACAGGTGGGTTTGACTACTGAACTAACAGGTGGGTTTGACTACTGAACTGACTGAGGTGGGTTTGACTACTGACTGAGGTGGGTTTGACTACTGAACTGACTGAGGTGGGTTTGACTACTGTTTGAGGTGGGTTTGACTACTGAACTACTGAACTGACTGAGGTGGGGTGGGTTTGACTACTGAACTGACTGAGGTGGGTTTGACTACTGAACTGACAGGACTTGGTTTGACTACTGAACTGACAGGTTGGTTTGACTACTGAACTGACTGAGGTGGGTTTGACTACTGAACTGACAGGTTGGTTTGACTACTGAACTGACTGAGGTGGGTTTGACTACTGAACTGACAGGTGGGTTTGTCTACTGAACTAACAGGTGGGTTTGACTACTGAACTGACAGGTGGGTTTGTCTACTGAACTGACTGAGGTGGGTTTGACTACTGAACTGACAGGTGGGTTTGACTACTGAACTAACAGGTGGGTTTGACTACTGAACTGACAGGTGAGTTTGTCGACAACACACCTTTGATTGAATCCCAGACTTTGTGTGCTTGAACTGAATAATGACGTACAGTACTATACCTATCGACACATAAGCATTTATTTTATTCATCATTTATTGCAGCACACAAAATAACATTTTTTTTTTCTCTTTTTTTTTCTTCTTTCAAACCAAATTCCAACATACACATACCAATAACTGACAGACGCAGACAAACAACGACTATATCTCCTCTGCCCAGACCTGCCTGGTCACTCCTCCATCTCTAGTACCTGTCTGGTCACTCCTCCATCCCTACTGTGGTACCTCCATGGTCACTCCTCCATCCCTACTGTAGTACCTCCCTGGTCACTCCTCCATCCCTACTGTGGTACCTCCCTGGTCACTCCTCCATCCCTAGTACCTCCCTGGTCACTCCTCCATCCCTACTGTAGTACCTCCCTGGTTACTCCTCCATCCCTAGTACCTGCCTGGTCACTCCTCCATCTCTAGTACCTGCCTGGTCACTCCTCCATCCCTAGTACCTGCCTGGTCACTCCTCCATCCCTAGTACCTGCCTGGTCACTCCTCCATCCCTAGTACCTGCCTGGTCACTCCTCCATCCCTAGTACCTGCCTGGTCACTCCTCCATCCCTAGTACCTGCCTGGTCACTCCTCCATCCCTAGTACCTGCCTGGTCACTCCTCCATCCCTAGTACCTGCCTGGTCACTCCTCCATCCCTAGTACCTGCCTGGTCACTCCTCCATCCCTACTGTAGTACCTGCCTGGTCACTCCCTCATCTCTAGTACCTGCCTGGTCACTCCTCCATCCCTACTGTAGTACCTGCCTGGTCACTCCTCCATCCCTACTGTAGTACCTGCCTGGTCACTCCTCCATCCCTAGTACCTGCCTGGTCACTCCTCCATCCCTACTGTAGTACCTGCCTGGTCACTCCTCCATCCCTAGTACCTGCCTGGTCACTCCTCCATCCCTAGTACCTGCCTGGTCACTCCTCCATCCCTACTGTAGTACCTGCCTGGTCACTCCTCCATCCCTACTGTAGTACCTGCCTGGTCACTCCTCCATCCCTACTGTAGTACCTGCCTGGTCACTCCTCCATCCCTACTGTAGTACCTGCCTGGTCACTCCTCCATCCCTACTGTAGTACCTGCCTGGTCACTCCTCCATCCCTAGTACCTGCCTGGTCACTCCTCCATCCCTACTGTAGTACCTGCCTGGTCACTCCTCCATCCCTAGTACCTGCCTGGTCACTCCTCCATCCCTAGTACCTGCCTGGTCACTCCTCCATCCCTACTGTAGTACCTGCCTGGTCACTCCTCCATCCCTACTAGTACCTGCCTGGTCACTCCTCCATCCCTACTGTAGTACCTGCCTGGTCACTCCTCCATCCCTACTGTAGTACCTGCCTGGTCACTCCTCCATCCCTACTGTAGTACCTGCCTGGTCACTCCTCCATCCCTACTGTAGTACCTGCCTGGTACCTGCCTGGTCACTCCTCCATCCCTACTGTAGTACCTGCCTGGTCACTCCTCCATCCCTACAGTACCTGCCTGGTCACTCCTCCATCCCTAGTACCTGCCTGGTCACTCCTCCATCCCTACTGTAGTACCTGCCTGGTCACTCCTCCATCCCTAGTACCTGCCTGGTCACTCCTCCATCCCTACTGTAGTACCTGCCTGGTCACTCCTCCATCCCTACTGTAGTACCTGCCTGGTCACTCCTCCATCCCTACTGTAGTACCTGCCTGGTCACTCCTCCATCCCTACTGTAGTACCTGCCTGGTCACTCCTCCATCCCTACTGTAGTACCTGCCTGGTCACTCCTCCATCCCTACTGTAGTACCTGCCTGGTCACTCCTCCATCCCTACTGTAGTACCTGCCTGGTCACTCCTCCATCCCTACTGTAGTACCTGCCTGGTCACTCCTCCATCCCTACTGTAGTACCTGCCTGGTCACTCCTCCATCCCTACTGTAGTACCTGGTCACTCCTCCATCCCTACTAGTACCTGCCTGGTCACTCCTCCATCCCTACTGTAGTACCTGCCTGGTCACTCCTCCATCCCTACTGTAGTACCTGCCTTGTCACTCCTCCATCCCTACTGTAGTACCTGCCTGGTCACTCCTCCTCCATCCCTACTGTAGTACCTGCCTGGTCACTCCTCCATCTCCTCCATCCCTCCATCCCTACTGTAGTACCTGCCTGGTCACTCCTCCATCCCTACTGTAGTACCTGCCTGGTCACTCCTCCATCCCTACTGTAGTACCTGCCTGGTCACTCCTCCATCCCTACTGTAGTACCTGCCTGGTCACTCCTCCATCCCTACTGTAGTACCTGCCTGGTCACTCCTCCATCCCTACTGTAGTACCTGCCTGGTCACTCCATCCATCCCTAGTACCTGCCTGGTCACTCCTCCATCCCTAGTACCTGCCTGGTCACTCCTCCATGATCCCCTGCCTGGTCACTCCTCCATCCCTACTGTAGTACCTGCCTGGTCACTCCTCCATCCCTAGTACCTGCCTGGTCACTCCTCCATCCCTAGTACCTGCCTGGTCACTCCTCCATCCCTAGTACCTGCCTGGTCACTCCTCCATCCCTACTGTAGTACCTGCCTGGTCACTCCTCCATCCCTAGTACCTGCCTGGTCACTCCTCCATCCCTAGTACCTGCCTGGTCACTCCTCCATCCCTACTGTAGTACCTGCCTGGTCACTCCTCCATCCCTAGTACCTGCCTGGTCACTCCTCCATCCCTAGTACCTGCCTGGTCACTCCTTGTACCTGCCTGGTCACTCCTCCATCCCTACTGTAGTACCTGCCTGGTCACTCCTCCATCCCTACTGCAGTACCTGCCTGGTCACTCCTCCATCCCTACTGTAGTACCTGCCTGGTCACTCCTCCATCCCTACTGTAGTACCTGCCTGGTCACTCCTCCATCCCTACTGTAGTACCTGCCTGGTCACTCCTCCATCCCTACTGTAGTACCTGCCTGGTCACTCCTCCATCCCTACTGTAGTACCTGCCTGGTCACTCCTCCATCCCTACTGTAGTACCTGCCTGGTCACTCCTCCATCCCTAGTACCTGCCTGGTCACTCCTCCATCCCTAGTACCTGCCTGGTCACTCCTCCATCCCTAGTACCTGCCTGGTCACTCCTCCATCCCTACTGTAGTACCTGCCTGGTCACTCCTCCATCCCTAGTACCTGCCTGGTCACTCCTCCATCCCTAGTACCTGCCTGGTCACTCCTCCATCCCTAGTACCTGCCTGGTCACTCCTCCATCCCTACTGTAGTACCTGCCTGGTCACTCCTCCATCCCTAGTACCTGCCTGGTCACTCCTCCATCCCTAGTACCTGCCTGGTCACTCCTCCATCCCTACTGTACTCCTCCATCCCTACTGTAGTACCTGCCTGGTCACTCCTCCATCCCCTAGTACCTGCCTGGTCACTCCTCCATCCCTAGTACCTGCCTGGTCACTCCTCCATCCCTAGTACCTGCCTGGTCACTCCTCCAGTAGTACCTGCCTGGTCACTCCTCCATCCCTACTGTAGTACCTGCCTGGTCACTCCTCCATCCCTACTGTAGTACCTGCCTGGTCACTCCTCCATCCCTACTGTAGTACCTGCCTGGCCACTCCTCCATCCCTACTGTAGTACCTGCCTGGTCACTCCTCCATCCCTACTGTAGTACCTGCCTGGTCACTCCTCCATCCCTACTGTAGTACCTGCCTGGTCACTCCTCCATCCCTAGTACCTGCCTGGTCACTCCTCCATCCCTACTGTAGTACCTGCCTGGCCACTCCTCCATCCCTACTGTAGTACCTGCCTGGTCACTCCTCCATCCCTACTGTAGTACCTGCCTGGTCACTCCTCCATCCCTACTGTAGTACCTGCCTGGTCAAACTCCTCCATCCCACCTGCCTGGCCACTCCTCCATCCCTACTGTAGTACCTGCCTGGTCACTCCTCCATCCCTACTGTAGTACCTGCCTGGTCACTCCTCCATCCCTACTGTAGTACCTCCCTGGTCACTCCTCCATCCCTACTGTAGTACCTCCCTGGTCACTCCTCCATCCCTACTGTAGTACCTGCCTGGTCACTCCTCCATCCCTACTGTAGTACCTGCCTGGTCACTCCTCCATCCCTACTGTAGTACCTGCCTGGTCACTCCTCCATCCCTACTGTAGTACCTGCCTGGTCACTCCTCCATCCCTACTGTAGTACCTGCCTGGTCACTCCTCCATCCCTACTGTAGTACCTGCCTGGTCACTCCTCCATCCCTAAGTACCTGCCTGGTCACTCCTCCATCCCTAGTACCTGCCTGGTCACTCCTCCATCCCTACTGTAGTACCTGCCTGGCCACTCCTCCATCCCTACTGTAGTACCTGCCTGGTCACTCCTCCATCCCTACTGTAGTACCTGCCTGGTCACTCCTCCATCCCTACTGTAGTACCTGCCTGGTCACTCCTCCATCCCTACTGTAGTACCTGCCTGGTCACTCCTCCATCCCTAGTACCTGCCTGGCCACTCCTCCATCCCTACTGTAGTACCTGCCTGGTCACTCCTCCATCCCTACTGTAGTACCTGCCTGGTCACTCCTCCATCCCTACTGTAGTACCTGCCTGGTCACTCCTCCATCCCTAGTACCTGCCTGGTCCATCCCTACTGTAGTACCTGCCTGGTCACTCCTCCATCCCTAGTACCTGCCTGGTCACTCCTCCATCCCTACTGTAGTACCTGCCTGGTCACTCCTCCATCCCTACTGTAGTACCTGCCTGGTCACTCCTCCATCCCTACTGCCTGGTCACTCCTCCATCCCTACTGTAGTACCTGCCTGGTCACTCCTCCATCCCTACTGTAGTACCTGCCTGGTCACTCCTCCATCCCTACTGTAGTACCTGCCTGGTCACTCCTCCATCCCTACTGTAGTACCTGCATTATTGTTTGCCACATGGCCTTAGATTGTATCAATTTGTTTTTCTTGGTTATTATTTCAATAAATCATGATGTTTTTCCTTTGTGTTAATGATGGAGGAGTCATTGATTTTTTTTTTATTCCAAGATGTGTAATGAGAAAATAATTGTCCAGTCCGTTTGATATCTCAGGACACTCCCACAAACATATTTCTGTAGTTGTAGTTTATTGTTTTCTGAAACTTAAATCTAGTTGATAAGAACAAACACAATCCCCACATAATATAAAATATTTTTCAAATATTTTTTCAAAAAGATAAATATAAAGACAATATAAAGTTTTCACCTAAAGGGACAGGCATGTGTTATACAGCATACATACAGTACATACACAGAATATATTTAATCATTATGTATCCAAAACATTTTCCATAAAGTGTGTACGTACTGTACACAGCGTGGAAGTGAATGCTTAAAAATTCTGACCAAGTTTATGGCCAATTTTGAGAAACAGTGATTATTTTGACTCACGTGTAAATAAATTATTAGCTTATCTGCCTAATCTAGGGTGACTGATTTCTACAGTTTATTGACTGAAGCAACAAAAAGATCCCTTCAGTTAAATGAGCAATCCAACACCAATCCACCACCAATCCAACACCAATCCACCACCAATCCAACAGTAATCCACCACCAATCCAACACCAATCCAACACCAATCCAACACCAATCCAATACCAATCCACCACCAATCCAACACCAATCCACCACCAATCCAACACCAATCCACCACCAATCCAATACCAATCTAACACCAATCCACCAACAATCCAAAACCAATCCAACACTAATCCACCACCAATCCAATACCAATCCAATACAAATCCAATACCAATCCAGTAACCAATCCAATACCAACCCACCACCCATCCAACACCAATCCAACATCAATCCAACACCAATCCAACATCAATCCAACACCAATCCAACATCAATCCAACACCAATCCAACAACAATCCAACACCAATCCAACACCAATCCAACACCAATCCAACATCAATCCAACACCAATCCAACACCAATCCAACAGTAATCCAACACCAATCCAACACCAATCCAACACCAATCCAACAGTAATCCAACACCAATCCAACACCAATCCAACACCAATCCAACACCAATCCAACAGTAATCCAACACCAATCCAACACCAATCCAACAGTAATCCACCCAATTAAAAGATTACCCTTTAGAAATGCAAAAGCATTTAAGAAGAAAAAGCAAGTGATTTGAAACAAGAGCTTCAGAATCTTCTAAGTCTCTACTTCAAAATACGACCAACACCATTAGAATGTCACTACACTAATACTTCTCCTACATTTAACATGTGGACTGACCAGATTGTTGACTTTCTTCTTCTTGAAAAGCTCACGTATGACCTCCGCAAGAGACAGAACCAAGTTTGATAGACTTTGATGTTCTCCACTACACAACTATATTTCAAACTGGACAGAGTGAATCGGGTGATTGGGGGAAATGAGCAGATACATGTTGTGTAAGGTGCTGTTAAAACCAATGATTTGCTCGTCGTCTCAGCTAAGGTTGGAAATAGCTAACAAGAACCTTGATAGTGCTGCTGCAAGTTTATTTATTTTTTTACATTTTTTTACATTTTTTTTTAATTATTATTGTCAGTTATTTTTTTTATATATATTTTTTAAAAGTCTGTCACATCTGTGAATGTGGAATGTGTTTTGTTGGTTGATTGAAACACTAAAGAAAACGAAATAAAACTTTAAATTGAAAAAAAAAAAAAGAATGTCACTTCAGAGGTCTATGAGCACTTCATGTTTAAAAGCAACGGCATTTATCCTGTCAAGAATATCTCAGATTTTATAGCTGTCTTATATACCGTTAGCTGCATTATCACTTTGATGAACAAGTCAAAGTGAGTACATTTGCCAGGCAACATAGCTTACACATTAATCCGTATTCTATATTATAGCACTATTAATGAAAACATTGCATGATCTTAAGCAAATAAAATACAACTTTTCAGGAAATGTCAGGAACACACGTTCAGTTCTGTATACACATAAATGCGCAGTAATCCTTCCCTCAGACATGGCTCAGTAGTTCCCCCTCGGACATTCTTGTTAACATGTTGTTTCCCTCAAGATGGCAGCAATGCAAAGACCTATCTAACAAGGATCCCATTACATGATCTTCAAGATGGCAGCGCAGAAACATGTCTAGGTATTTCTAATGCTGGATGACAGAGTGTGCATCCCAAGAGGCACCCTATTCCCTAAATACTGCACTATTCTGGACCAGGGCCCAAGTATCCAATGTGTTATTAACATCTTTAAGAACACATGTAGAAGTGGTTGGATTAAATCGGTTCAATAAAATGTGTTGGAACATTGCTTTGACAAAGGACTTGCTCTGAAATTGTGTCGTCAATAACATTTTAAAGGAAATGAACCTGCTGTCCTCAACCTTCCTTTACATTTGCAGTTTTACAATCCTAGGACTGAGTAACCTTCAGAAGTCGAGACAATTACTGACAGATTGGTTAAAGTGAAAACACACTACAACAATCAGATTTAATAATAGCTTGAGTTGCTCTCAATGATTTTCTGCTCTAGTCTCATTTTGAGTTCAGAGACCAGGGCTGAGCTGACGGGGATCCTAGAAGTGTCAGAGCTGATGTTGATCTCCCTGCTCTGGCTGGAACTCCTGGAACCAGTGCAGGTCAGGCCCCCAGAGACGGTGGGCACTGCTGCCCAGTGCCGGGGCCTCTCACTGGGCCTGGGGTTGGAGGACGGAGGAGGGCAGGATGGAGGGGGCAGGCATGGAGCTCTAGGGGGCGTAGGCTTGGGTTTTGACCTGGAGCACCGGGGGCCGCCTTTGTTGTTGAGGTTTACGTTGACACTCCCTGCTTCCTGGTCGCCTACAATGAACTTGTTTGACGAGTCATTTCCGCTACCACGGAACGGTACGTTAAAAGTCCACGGCTTGCGGTCCCTTGGCGGTCTCCGTCTGATGACGATGCGACGTGCCGGCATTATCCTGTTGGACTTGGTGTTGCGCAAGAACGTAGCCGTGGAGATCAAGACAGTGACCCCTACCAATATGCCGATGACACCAGCGACCATGCCAAGGGCCTTCATTGGGTTGTCCCTACTTTGCAATAAAAAGTCTGCCATAGGCCCATTGATTTGAGTCTGTAAAAGAGCACAAAGAGAAATACTTTTAATCACGGGACTAGATTATCAAACATTTTAAACATTCACCATTTGGCGTCCAAAGCATGTAGGCAAGCAGTGAGGTCAGAGGTCAGACATGGATGATCCAAGCACCGACAGAGGAGCCTCAGACAGACTACATCTCTATAACAGTACTGACAGAGGAGCTCCAGACAGACTACATCTCTATAACAGTAACAGTACTGACAGAGGAGCCTCAGACAGACTACTTCTCTATAACAGTAACAGTACCGACAGAGGAGCCTCAGACAGACTACTTCTCTATAACAGTACTGACAGAGGAGCTCCAGACAGACTACATCTCTATAACAGTACTGACAGAGGAGCTCCAGACAGACTACATCTCTATAACAGTACTGACAGAGGAGCTCCAGACAGACTACATCTCTATAACAGTACTGACAGAGGAGCTCCAGACAGACTACATCTCTATAACAGTACTGACAGAGGAGCTCCAGACAGACTACATCTCTATAACAGTACTGACAGAGGAGCTCCAGACAGACTACATCTCTATAACAGTACTGACAGAGGAGCTCCAGACAGACTATATCTCTATAACAGTAACAGTACTGACAGAGGAGCTCCAGACAGACTACATCTCTATAACAGTAACAGTACTGACAGAGGAGCCTCAGACAGACTACATCTCTATAACAGTACTGACAGAGGAGCCCCAGACAGACTACATCTCTATAACAGTACTGACAGAGGAGCTCCAGACAGACTACATCTCTATAACAGTAACAGTACTGACAGAGGAGCCTCAGACAGACTACTTCTCTATAACAGTAACAGTACTGACAGAGGAGCTCCAGACAGACTACATCTCTATAACAGTACTGACAGAGGAGCTCCAGACAGACTACATCTCTATAACAGTACTGACAGAGGAG
Source organism: Oncorhynchus tshawytscha (assembly GCF_018296145.1). Lineage (NCBI taxonomy): Eukaryota > Metazoa > Chordata > Actinopteri > Salmoniformes > Salmonidae > Oncorhynchus > Oncorhynchus tshawytscha. Next base: position 43,561,423 of record NC_056453.1, read on the forward strand.
CTCCAGACAGACTACATCTCTATAACAGTACTGACAGAGGAGCTCCAGACAGACTACTTCTCTATAACAGTACTGACAGAGGAGCTAAGACAGACTACTTCTCTATAACAGTACTGACAGAGGAGCTCCAGACAGACTACATCTCTATAACAGTAACAGTACTGACAGAGGAGCCTCAGACAGACTACTTCTCTATAACAGTACTGACAGAGGAGCCTCAGACAGACTACTTCTCTATAACAGTACTGACAGAGGAGCTCCAGACAGACTACATCTCTATAACAGTACTGACAGAGGAGCTCCAGACAGACTACATCTCTATAACAGTAACAGTACTGACAGAGGAGCCTCAGACAGACTACTTCTCTATAACAGTACTGACAGAGGAGCTCCAGACAGACTACATCTCTATAACAGTAACAGTACTGACAGAGGAGCCTCAGACAGACTATATCTCTATAACAGTACTGACAGAGGAGCCTCAGACAGACTACTTCTCTATAACAGTACTGACAGAGGAGCCTCAGACAGACTACTTCTCTATAACAGTAACAGTACCGACAGAGGAGCCTCAGACAGACTACATCTCTATAACAGTACTGACAGAGGAGCTCCAGACAGACTACATCTCTATAACAGTAACAGTACTGACAGAGGAGCCTCAGACAGACTACTTCTCTATAACAGTAACAGTACTGACAGAGGAGCCCCAGACAGACTACATCTCTATAACAGTAACAGTACTGACAGAGGAGCCTCAGACAGACTACATCTCTATAACAGTACTGACAGAGGAGCCTCAGACAGACTACATCTCTATAACAGTAACAGTACTGACAGAGGAGCCTCAGACAGACTACATCTCTATAACAGTAACAGCATCATGACTGCAGGTGGTCCTTTGTGGCTCAGTTGGGGGAAAAGCATGTTCGGAATTTGCAATAAAATGCAAATGAATTACTTAAAAATCATACAATGAGATTTTCTGGATTTTTGTTTTAGATTCCGTCTCTCACAGTTGAAGTGTACCTGTGATAAAAATTACAGACCTCTACATGCTTTGTAAGTAGGAAAACCTGCACAATCGGCAGTGTATCAAATACTTGTTCTCCCCACTGCATGATATTACGATATATGCTTTTGACGCTGATCCATTCATCCCAGCCTGCTGTGACTGTTCATCATCGAGGCTTAGGATGTGACCCAAATTACAACCTATTCCCTACATGGTGCCCTGCCCGGTGGGCTCATCAGAACTGTCTGTTCCATCTGTTCACTAGCATGTTTCTGATGAGGATTAAGTTCCTGTGACAGGTTCACAAAGCACTGCATTGACAGCTACTGGGTCTCTCTGGTTGATGTGAGAGATTGTTCTGTTCTTATGACAAAGGAGCTCAAACAGACACTGGGCCTGAAATTAAATGACTTCACGTTTGTTACCTCAGTATAGTTGTTAGTATAGTAAACTGTTTAAAGTAGGCTATGTTAAGTATTTGGGTTAGTTAAGGTCAGAAGGCTATGGTAAGGGTTAGTTAAGGTTAGAAGGCTATGTTAAGGGTTAGTTAAGGTTAGAAGGCTATGGTAAGTATTTGGGTTAGTTAAGGTCAGAAGGCTATGGTAAGGGTTAGTTAAGGTTAGAAGGCTATGTTAAGGGTTAGTTAAGGTTAGAAGGCTGTGGTAAGGGTTAGTTAAGGTTAGAAGGCTATGTTAAGTATTTGGGTTAGTTAAGGTTAGAAGGCTATGTTAAGGGTTAGTTAAGGTTAGAAGGCTGTGGTAAGGGTTAGTTAAGGTTAGAAGGCTATGTTAAGGGTTAGTTAAGGTTAGAAGGCTGTGGTAAGGGTTAGTTAAGGTTAGAAGGCTATGGTAAGGGTTAGTTAAGGTTAGAAGGCTATGGTAAGGGTTTGGGTTAGTTAAGGTTAGAAGGCTATGGTAAGGGTTAGTTAAGGTTAGAAGGCTGTGGTAAGGGTTAGTTAAGGTTAGAAGGCTGTGGTAAGGGTTAGTTAAGGTTAGAAGGCTATGGTAAGGGTTTGGGTTAGTTAAGGTCAGAAGGCTATGGTAAGGGTTAGTTAAGGTTAGAAGGCTATGTTAAGGGTTAGTTAAGGTTAGAAGGCTGTGGTAAGGGTTAGTTAAGGTTAGAAGGCTATGTTAAGGGTTAGTTAAGGTTAGAAGGCTGTGGTAAGGGTTAGTTAAGGTTAGAAGGCTATGGTAAGGGTTTGGGTTAGTTAAGGTTAGAAGGCTATGGTAAGGGTTAGTTAAGGTTAGAAGGCTATGGTAAGGGTTTGGGTTAGTTAAGGTTAGAAGGCTATGGTAAGGGTTAGTTAAGGTTAGAAGGCTGTGGTAAGGGTTAGTTAAGGTTAGAAGGCTGTGGTAAGGGTTAGTTAAGGTTAGAAGGCTATGGTAAGGGTTTGGGTTAGTTAAGGTTAGAAGGCTATGGTAAGGGTTAGTTAAGGTTAGAAGGCTATGGTAAGGGTTAGTTAAGGTTAGAAGGCTGTGGTAAGGGTTAGTTAAGGTTAGAAGGCTGTGGTAAGGGTTAGTTAAGGTTAGAAGGCTATGGTAAGGGTTAGTTAAGGTTAGAAGGCTATGGTAAGGGTTTGGGTTAGTTAAGGTCAGAAGGCTATGTTAAGGGTTAGTTAAGGTTAGAAGGCTATGGTAAGGGTTTGGGTTAGTTAAGGTTAGAAGGCTATGGTAAGGGTTAGTTAAGGTTAGAAGGCTATGGTAAGGGTTTGGGTTAGTTAAGGTTAGAAGGCTATGGTAAGGGTTAGTTAAGGTTAGAAGGCTGTGGTAAGGGTTAGTTAAGGTTAGAAGGCTGTGTTAAGGGTTTGGGTTAGTTAAGGTTAGAAGGCTATGGTAAGTATTTGGGTTAGTTAAGGTAAGGGTTAGGTAACGTAGGTTTAAACTCTTTACAACCCAGTGATGCCGATGCTCACCACAGCCGTAGTCAGCAAAAAATAAGAAATTGACCCAGAGCTAATTTCAGGTCTGCTGAGCACAAACTTGAACGTTGTGAAACTTCTGTACAACTTCCAGCGCGCATGTCCTGTAAACACCCATGTCCTGTAAACACCCATGTCCTGTAAACAACCATGTCCTGTAAACACCCATGTCCTGTAAACACCCATGTCCTGTAAACACCCATGTCCTGTAAACAACCATGTCCTGTAAACACCCATGTCCTGTAAACACCCATGTCCTGTAAACACCCATGTCCTGTAAACACCCATGTCCTGTAAACACCCATGTCCTGTAAACACCCATGTCCTGTAAACACCCATGTCCTGTAAACACCCATGTCCTGTAAACACCCATGTCCTGTAAACAACCATGTCCTGTAAACAACCATGTCCTGTAAACACCCATGTCCTGTAAACACCCATGTCCTGTAAACACCCATGTCCTGTAAACAACCATGTCCTGTAAACACCCATGTCCTGTAAACACTGAGGCTGTGACCACTATAAGTTACAGTTTTAACAGTTGTCAAGTAGGCTGCTGTGGCTATTTGATCATAATGTAGGGCCTACCAGAGTGGCCTACCATCAAAAACTATGGAGAAAATGCATCCCATAATATGTTAACATGGAAATAGCTGTTCTATCATTCAGCCTACAGTAGCTGCCAATGTGTGGTGTTCAATGTAGACCTACATTCCCAGATAACATGCAGGGCTTGACATTAACCTGTCTATCTACGTGTCCTTCAGACACGGAGGTGACTGAAAATGTTGTTGTGTTGTTCGATGCAAAATACCACTTTACAAAATAAAATGCATTATTATTCCCATAGCATTATTACAGAGTCAGACACATTATGCTCCCCTCTGCCTATTGGCTACTGAGGTTATTCAAGCCTGTATCAAAATACAACACTGCCACTTTAAGTAAAAAAATAAAATAATAATAAGTTATTTACTTGACTGGCTTTTCAAAGACATCTAGAAATGTACATATTTTGGGCTCTTGTAGAAAGTATAAAAACAACAGTTCTTTTGCTGTATTTGTTGACAGTCTCTCTCTAGTCGTGGTTTTAAATGTTTTGAAATCTTACAGTCTCAATTTTGCTGTAGATTTATTTTATGCCTGCTCACGTCACTGCAGACATCCGATTGGCCAGCGGTTTATAGCACACTTGATTTGCTCTCCGGGCCCACCAGACACGGTCATCTGAGACATCCGATTGGCCAGCGGTAGGTTTATAGTGCACTTGATTTGCTCTCTGGGCCCCCGGGGAAGGCAGTTATTACCTTCAGACATAAGAAATGTTCAAAATGGCAACAGTTCTCCTAGCCAGCGCGCAAGGCAGCTGAATCAGGTGCACCAAGTACCACCGACAGCACAAGACTAAATCATTCAAAAGGAATACAAGGCTTTATCATTGTTTTGTTTTTTTACAGAAATGTTTGGCGATCGACTAGGAATGCTTAGGAGATGGACCAGTCGATCGTGATCAACCGGTTCGTGACCACTGCTCTAGAAAGTTGAGTGAAAATTCAATCTCCTGCTTCTCTCTGTGGACTGATATTTCTAAGTGGCAGTCATGGGGAGCTGCAGCTTAGAGGGAACATTGGGTCAGCATTACGGTTAGATTAGGGTTAGGGTTATAACTCTACGGTTAGAGTTAGGTTATGGTTAGGTTAAGGTTAGGATTCGAGTTAGGTTAAGGTTAGAGTTATGTTAAGGTTAGAGTTAGGTTATAGTTAGGGTTAGGTTAAGGTTAGGGTTCGAGTTAGGTTAAGGTTAGAGTTAGGTTATAGTTATGGTTAGGTTAAGGTTAGAGTTAGGTTATGGTTAGGTTAAGGTTAGAGTTAGGTTATGGTTATGGTTAGGTTAAGGTTAGATTTAGGTTATGGTTAGGTTAAGGTTAGAGTTAGGTTATGGTTAGGTTAAGGTTAGCGTTAGGTTATGGTTAGGTTAAGGTTAGAGTTATGTTAAGGTTAGGTTAAGGTTAGAGTTAGGTTATGGTTAGGTTAAGGTTAGAGTTAGGTTATGGTTAGGTTAAGGTTAGAGTTAGGTTATGGTTAGGTTAAGGTTAGAGTTATGTTAAGGTTAGGTTAAGGTTAGAGTTAGGTTATGGTTAGGTTAAGGTTAGAGTTAGGTTATGGTTATGGTTAGGTTAAGGTTAGAGTTAAGTTTGTAACTCTACAGTTAGGGTTAGAGTTAGGTTAAGGTTAGAGTTAGGTTATGGTTAGGTTAAGGTTAGAATTAGGTTTAGGTTAGGGTTAAGGTCAGGAAACATTGAACTTACCGCCTCAGTGATGTCGATGTTGACCACGGCGGTAGTGCTGAAGGACGGAGACCCTCGGTCCCGGGCTTGGACCACCAGAGACCACCTGCAGTCCTTCTGCTTGGTGATGTTCTGCACAATCTCCATGGACTTGATGTACGACTTCAGCTTGATCTCTCCAGTCTCTGCGTTGATGTCGAAGATGTTGTCCGGCTCAGCTTGCATGATGGAATACTCAATGATGTTATTGGGCGACCCTGCATCGGCATCTATTGCCTGAATGAAACGAGGAAAAATCGGCAAAAACCAAACACATGACTTAAATATATACTGTATATATACTCTGAAGCGGTTCTGGATACACTCACATTTTACATTTCAGGTAATTATCATCCAAACATTCACTACACAGTTTTGACTAGGGTCGTAACGATTCATACAGTGTTTACTAGGGTCGTAATGACTCATACAGTGTTTACTAGGGTCGTAATGATTCATACAGTGTTTACTAGGGTCGTAATGATTCATACAGTGTTTACTAGGGTCGTAATGATTCATACAGTGTTTACTAGGGTCGTAACGATTCATACAGTGTTTACTAGGCTCGTAACGATTCATACAGTGTTTACTAGGGTTGTAATGATTCATACAGTGTTTACTAGGGTCGTAATGATTCATACAGTGTTTACTAGGGTCGTAATGATTCATACAGTGTTTACTAGGTTTGTAACGATTCATACAGTGTTTACTAGGGTCGTACTGATTCATACAGTGTTTACTAGGGTCGTAATGATTCATACAGTGTTTACTAGGGTCGTAATGATTCATACAGTGTTTACTAGGGTCGTAATGATTCATACATTGTTTACTAGGTTCGTAATGATTCATACAGTGTTTACTAGGGTTGTAATGATTCATACAGTGTTTACTAGGGTCGTAATGATTCATACAGTGTTTACTAGGGTCGTAATGATTCATACAGTGTTTACTAGGGTCGTAATGATTCATACAGTGTTTACTAGGGTCGTAATGATTCATACAGTGTTTACTAGGGTTGTAATGATTCATACAGTGTTTACTAGGGTCGTAATGATTCATACAATGTTTACTCGGACCAAACCGGAACGATGGCCAGTGAACCCCTAGGGAACACCTCTACACACCACACTGTACCTCCTTTAGGGATCTATAATTTACCCCCTCTTCAATCTTGTCTCATCGCTGCAACTCCCCAACGGGCTCTGTAGAGGCGAAGGTCGAGTCATGCATCCCGCGAAACATGACCTGCCAAACCGCACGTCTTAACACCCTTCCGCTTAACCCGGAAGCCAGCCGGAGGAAACGCCGTTCAACTTCACAACCGAGGTCAGCCTGCAGGCGCCCGGTCTGCGACAAGGAGTAGCTAGAGCGCGATGGGGCAAGTAAAGTCCCCCCCCCCGGCCAAACACTCCCCTAATCCGGACAACGCTGGGCCAATTGTGCGCTGGCCTATGGGACTCCTGGTCACGGCCGGTTGTAATACAGCCCGGGATCGAACCCGGGTCAGTAGTGACACCTCTAGCACTGCAATGCAGTGCCTTAGACCGCTGCGCCACTCAGGAGGCCACTCTTATCTTATCTTATAGCTACTGTACATACCTCTACTTTAACAGGTGCACCAATGACCATGGTCCTCTCCACAAGGCTGTCATCGAACTCTGGAGCATGGTCGTTGATGTCCAGGACAGTGACAAACACCTCCGCCAGGCTGTACTTTCCCTCTGTGTCCTCTGCCTTCACGTAGAAGTTGTACTTGGACTTGACCTCAGCATCCAGAATGGCCCAGGCCTGGGTGTATATGATGCCTGAAGAAGGATGGATGAGAAACCTGGAATACACAACAGAGAGTGGATTGGCAGTATATTAGTAGTATATTGGGAGTATAATGGCTGTTTGATAGCCTTATATTGGCAGAATTTTAGCAGCATATTGGCAGTATATTAGCAGTATATTGGCAGTATTTTAGGAGTATATTGGCAGTATTTTAGCTGCATATCGGTAGTATATTGACAGTATGGCAGTATATTGGCAGTATATTAGCAGTATATTGGCAATATTTTAGGAGTATATTGGTAGTATATTGACAGTATGGCAGTATATTGGCAGTATATTGGTAGTATATTGGCAGTATATTAGCAGTATATTGGGAGTATATTGGTAGTATATTGACAGTATGGCACTATATTGGCAGCATATTGGCAATATATTAGCAGTATATTGGCAGTATATTGACAGTATGGCAGTATATTGGCAGTATATTAGCAGTATATTGGCAATATTTTAGGAGTATATTGGTAGTATATTGACAGTATGGCAGTATATTGGCAGTATATTGGTAGTATATTGGCAGTATATTAGCAGTATATTGGGAGTATATTGGTAGTATATTGGTAGTATATTGGTAGTATATTGGTAGTATATTGGTAGTATATTGACAGTTACAGTTTAATCTTGGATTAAAACTTGTGGTAAAAATATGTCAAGAAAGTCCTGTGGTCCAGAGGCTGGATAGAGTTTTCTGTATTACCCACAAAGGTCATTATTTGTCCAGTACACATTTTGTATGTCCAATGTTGTTAAAGTGGCACATGTTCAGCCATTTTCAATCATTTTCCTTCCACAACATATTCTCTGTGAAAATGAACAAATACAAAGCAACCTGTTAACTTTAACACGTTTAGAATTAGACTTCCCGTGTCAAGACGGCTAGCAAAACTGGAAGATAAATTGACACTTGTTTTTTTCAATGTACTGCCTGCCTTGCTTTCCATAGCAGAGCTCCAGCTGTCACATTGCATGTTAATTGGCCCTCTCTACATGGGGCATCCAAGCCTGGCAGGCTATTTCTTACCCTACAATCCAATTACGAGATTAACCAGTCAGTATCTTGCTGCCATCTTAGAGGAAGCTGGTACAGGGGAAAGGGGGGGAGCTACAGTCTACCAGCAGAGCCACAGATGTTACAAATAATGATATTGTATAAGTGTTCATTTTTTTTGCCCATTTTGATCTATTCAACTGGCTCCACATCAACCGAGGAAGTGATTTTACACAGATCATCATGTCCGACAATCATTGGTGTTGGCAGGACTTACAGATCATATCTGGATCCATAGATGGAGTACTTGACTTCACCCCAAAGGCCAGAGTCTGGATCATTGGCCTGGAACGCAACCAAGAAAAGGGGAGTTAGAACACTGGAATGGAACATAGAGTAGACTAGAGGAGAGAATTTAGAATGCTGATAGAACACTGGAATGGAACATAGAGTAGACTAGAGGAGAGAATTTAGAATGCTGATAGAACACTGGAATGGAACATAGAGTAGACTAGAGGAGAGAATTTAGAATGCTGATAGAACACTGGAACGCAACATAGAGTAGACTAGAGGAGAGAATTTGGAATGCTGATAGAACACTGGAACGCAACGGAACATAGAGGATAGAGTAGACTAGGAGGAGAGAATTTAGAATGCTGATAGAACACTGGAATGGAACATAGAGTAGACTAGAGGAGAGAATTTAGAATGCTGATAGAACACTGGAACGCAACATAGAGTAGACTAGAGGAGAGAATTTAGAATGCTGATAGAACACTGGAACGCAACATAGAGTAGACTAGAGGAGAGAATTTAGAATGCTGATAGAACACTGGAACGGAACATAGAGTAGACTAGAGGAGAGAATTTAGAATGCTGATAGAACACTGGAACGGAACATAGAGTAGACTAGAGGAGAGAATTTAGAACGGAACATAGAGGATACAGTAGAAGTTAGAATACTGGTAGAATGCTGGAACGGAACATAGAGGATACAGTAGAAGTTAGAATGCTGGTAGAATACTGGAACGGAACATAGAGGATACAGTAGAAGTTAGAATGCTGGTAGAATACTGGAACGGAACATAGAGGATACAGTAGAAGTTAGAATGCTGGTAGAATACTGGAACGGAACATAGAGGATACAGTAGAAGTTAGAATGCTGGTAGAATACTGGAACGGAACATAGAGGATACAGTAGAAGTTAGAATGCTGGTAGAATACTGGAACGGAACATAGAGGATACAGTAGAAGTTAGAATGCTGGTAGAATACTGGAACGGAACATAGAGGATACAGTAGAAGTTAGAATGCTGGTAGAATACTGGAACGGAACATAGAGGATACAGTAGAATAGTTAGAATGAACTGGTAGAATGCTGGTAGAATACTGGAACGGAACATAGAGGATACAGTAGAAGTTAGAATGCTGGTAGAATACTGGAACGGAACATAGAGGATACAGTAGAAGTTAGAATGCTGGTAGAATACTGGAACATAGAGGATACTGGTTAGAATGCTGGTAGAATGCTGGTAGAACATGCTGGATACAGAATGCTGGTAGAATACTGGAACGGAACATAGAGGATACAGTAGAAGTTAGAATGCTGGTAGAATACTGGAACGGAACATAGAGGATACAGTAGAAGTTAGAATGCTGGTAGAATGCTGGTACGGAACATAGAGGATACAGTAGGTTAGAATGCTGGTAGAATGCTGGTAGAATGCTGAATGCTGGTAGAATGCTGGTAGAATACTGGAACGGAACATAGAGGATACAGTAGAAGTTAGAATGCTGGTAGAATACTGGAACGGAACATAGAGGATACAGTAGAAGTTAGAATGCTGGTAGAATGCTGGTAGAATACTGGAACGGAACATAGAGGATACAGTAGAAGTTAGAATAGAATGCTGGTAGAATACTGGTAGAATGCTGGTAGAATACTGGTAGAATACTGGTAGAATGCTGGTAGAATGCTGGTAGAATGCTGGTAGAATACTGGAACGGAACATAGAGGATACAGTAGAAGGTAGAATGCTGGTAGAATGCTGGTAGAATGCTGGTAGAATGCTGGTAGAATACTGGTAGAATGCTGGTAGAATGCTGGTAGAATGCTGGTAGAATACTGGTAGAATGCTGGTAGAATGCTGGTAGAATGCTGGTAGAATGCTGGTAGAATGCTGGTAGAATGCTGGTAGAATGCTGGTAGAATACTGGAACGGAACATAGAGGATACAGTAGAAGGTAGAATACTGGTAGAATGCTGGTAGAATACTGGAACGGAACATAGAGGATACAGTAGAAGGTAGAATGCTGGTAGAATGCTGGTAGAATGCTGGTAGAATGCTGGTAGAATGCTGGTAGAATACTGGAACGGAACATAGAGGATACAGTAGAATGCTTAGAATGCTGGTAGAATACTGGAACGGAACATAGAGGATACAGTAGAAGTTAGAATGCTGGTAGAATGCTGGTAGAATACTGGAACGGAACATAGAGGATACAGTAGAAGTTAGAATGCTGGTAGAATACTGGAACGGAACATAGAGGATACAGTAGAAGTTAGAATGCTGGTAGAATACTGGAACGGAACATAGAGGATACAGTAGAAGTTAGAATGCTGGTAGAATGCTGGTAGAATACTGGAACGGAACATAGAGGATACAGTAGAAGTTAGAATGCTGGTAGAATACTGGAACGGAACATAGAGGATACAGTAGAAGTTAGAATGCTGGTAGAATACTGGAACGGAACATAGAGGATACAGTAGAAGAATACTTAGAATGCTGGTAGAATGCTGGTAGAATACTGGAAGGAACATAGAGGATACAGTAGAATACTTAGAATGCTGGTAGAATACTGGAAACGGAACATAGAGGATACAGTAGAAGTTAGAATGCTGGTAGAATACTGGTTAGAACATAGAGGATAGAAGTAGAATGCTTAGAATGCTGGTAGAATGCTGGTAGAATACTGGAACGGAACATAGAGGATACAGTAGAATGCTGTTAGAATGCTTAGAATGCTGGTAGAATACTGGAACGGAACATAGAGGATACAGTAGAAGTTAGAATGCTGGTAGAATACTGGAACGGAACATAGAGGATACAGTAGAAGTTAGAATGCTGGTAGAATGCTGGTAGAATACTGGAACGGAACATAGAGGATACAGTAGAAGTTAGAATGCTGGTAGAATGCTGGTAGAATACTGGAACGGAACATAGAGGATACAGTAGAAGGTAGAATGCTGTTAGAATGCTGGTAGAATGCTGGTAGAATACTGGAACGGAACATAGAGGATACAGTAGAAGCTTAGAATGCTGGTAGAATACTGGAACGGAACATAGAGGATACAGTAGAAGTTAGAATGCTGGTAGAATGCTGGTAGAATACTGGAACGGAACATAGAGGATACAGTAGAAGAATACTGGTAGAATGCTGGTAGAATGCTGGTAGAATACTGGTAGAATACTGGTAGAATACTGGTAGAATGCTGGTAGAATACTGGAACGGAACATAGAGGATACAGTAGAAGATACATCAAGCTCACGAGAATTTCCGGGCTCTTCAAAAAGAATCTAATCGCACCGGCAATAAACACTTATCAAACATTTTATTTATCCA
>NC_056453.1:43578122-43688122 GCF_018296145.1 Oncorhynchus tshawytscha
TGTTATAGCAGCAATGTTCCAACATCTAGTGGAAAGCCTTCCCAGAAGAGAGGAGGCTGTTATAGCAGCAATGTTCCAACATCTAGTGGAAAGCCTCCAGAAGAGTGGAGGCTGTTATAGCAGCAATCCCAGAAGAGTGGAGGCTGTTATAGCAGCAATGTTCCAACATCTAGTGGAAAGCCTTCCCAGAAGAGAGGAGGCTGTTATAGCAGCAATGTTCCAACATCTAGTGGAAAGCCTTCCCAGAAGAGTGGAAGCTGTTATAGCAGCAATGTTCCAACATCTAGTGGAAAGCCTTCCCAGAAGAGTGGAAGCTGTTATAGCAGCAATGTTCCAACATCTAGTGGAAAGCCTTCCCAGAAGAGTGGAAGCTGTTATAGCAGCAAAGGGGGACCAACTCCATATTAATACCCATGATTTTGGAATGAGATTTTCGACGAGCAGGTGTCCACATATTTTTGGTCATGTAGCGTATGTTAATATGGCAAGTTGTCATTCAAAAAATAATTCAAATACGATGTATTGATTATAAAGAAATGACTTGAAAAAGTTCTCTAAAGAAAGTGTTTACAGCTTTTCTATAACAGGGTTCTGTGTTAAAGACCAGAGGATCATCAGGTTACGATGTGTTTACAGGAAGTGAGACCTCGTAGACGTAGCCAAAGTAAGGAGGTTGTGTTGTACTTACAGGAAGTGAGACCTCGTAGACGTAGTCAAAGTAAGGAGGTTGTGTTGTACTTACAGGAAGTGAGACCTCGTAGACGTAGCCAAAGTAAGGAGGTTGTGTTGATTATAAAGAAATGACTTGAAAATGTTCTCTAAAGAAAGTGTTTACAGCTTTTCAAATAAGAGGTTGTGTTTCTGTACAGGAAGTGAGACCAGACGGATCAAAGTAAGGAGGTTGTGTTGTACTTACAGGAAGTGAGACCTCGTAGACGTAGCCAAAGTAAGAGGTTGTGTTGTACTTACAGGAAGTGAGACCTCGTAGACGTAGTCAAAGTAAGGAGGTTGTGTTGTACTTACAGGAAGTGAGACCTCGTAGACGTAGCCAAAGTAAGAGGTTGTGTTGTACTTACAGGAAGTGAGACCTCGTAGACGTAGTCAAAGTAAGGAGGTTGTGTTGTACTTACAGGAAGTGAGACCTCGTAGACGTAGCCAAAGTAAGGAGTTCCAACGAAGGCTGGAGGAGTGTCTTGGGCGTCAAGGACGTTGATGGTTATGGTGGCTGTAGATGTCAACACCTGATGCTTCCCTTTGTACTGCCCGCCCCCATCCTGATGGATACAACAGAAGGGTAGACATTGGACATGGTAAATAATGACTGATTACCCAGTGCTGATGTTACGAGCTAAAATCACTATTGTGAAGCAACGGTACTCTGCAGAAGTTAACCCTCTGTGTTAAGGCTGTAACAGTGTTTAATAGTGAGGAGGTACCACACCCCCTTAATAGAGGAGGTACCACTTCCCCCTTAATAGAGGAGGTACCACTTCCCCCTAATAGAGGAGGTACCACATCCCCCCTTAATAGAGGAGGTATCACTTCCCCCTTAATAGAGGAGGTACCACACCCCCTTAATAGAGGAAGTACCACTTCCCCCTTAATAGAGGAGGTACCACATCCCCCTTAATAGAGGAGGTACCACTTCCCCCTAATAGAGGTACCACTTCCCCCTTAATAGAGGAGGTACCACACACCCCTTAATAGAGGAGGTACCACTTCCCCCTTAATAGAGGAGGTACCACTTCCCCCTTAATAGAGGAGGTACCACTTCCCCCCTTAATAGAGGAGGTACCACTTCCCCCTTAATAGAGGAGGTACCACATCCCCCTAATAGAGGAGGTACCACATCCCCCTAATAGAGGAGGTACCCCCCCCTTAATAGAGGAGGTACCACAGGCTTCTGTTAAAATACACACTTAACATATGATAAAGGGCTTATGTTGTTGTTTACAAACATGCTGTTGTAAAACAACTTGCTCCTTCACCCAAGACAATTAGTCGATCAGCTGCCATGTGGTGGGGTCAAGGGCGGCGTTGTAGTGTAGCCTTAGGTAAATCAGGGCTGACCCATCACCCTTAGAGACGGGCACACAGGGATATAGGAGAGGAGCTGACCCTCCCACTGAGGCTAAAAGACAGAGACGGAAGAGAGACCCCCAGCCCTTCACCTTCCCCCATGGCTCAGAGAAGAGGACAAGTTTTCCTCCCCCTGAGAGACAGGGAAGGAGGAGAGAGAGTTTACCCTCCCTCCCTCTGAGGCCCAGAGACAGAGATGGACGAGAGAGAGTTTACCCTCCCTCCCTCTGAGGCCCTGAGATAGAGATGGAAGAGAGAGAGTTTACCATCCCTCTCAAGCCCAGAGACAGGGCCAGAAGATATCAGCATTCCCAGACCAGACAAGATCAAACCAGATCAGTCCAGACCAGACCAGACCAGACCAGTCCAGACCAAACCAACCACCAGACCAAAAACCAGACCAGACCAGACCAAACCAGACCAGAACAAACCAGACCAGATCAAACCAAACCAAACCAAACCAGACCAGAAGACCAAACCAGAAACCAGATCAAACCAAACCAAACCAAACCAAACCAAAGACCAGACCACCAGACCAGAACAAACCAGACCAGACCAAACCAGACCAAACCAGACCAGACCAGACCAGACCAAACCAGACCAGATCAAACCAAACCAGAACCAAACCAGACCACCAAACCAGACCAGACCAAACCAGACCAGAACAAACCAGACCAGATCAAACCAGACCAGAACAAACCAGACCAGACCAAACCAGACCAGAACAAACCAGACCAGATCAAACCAGACCAGAACAAACCAGACCAGACCAAACCAGACCAGAACAAACCAGACCAGATCAAACCAAACCAAACCAAACCAAACCAGACCAGACCAGACAGGTGTGATACATTGCTCTTTAGGTTTTTAGGTCTTTCACATCTATAAAGCACTTTGTGACAACTGTGTTAAAAGAGCTTTAATATTTTTTGGGGGGGGGATTAATTGATTGATGGATTGATTGACACATAGCTAGCCTACACTCACCTTGGCAACCACTATCACAAAGTGTGTTGCTGTGGTCTCGTAGTCGAGCGTCTCGCCTGGTTTGATCCGCAGGACCCCACTGTGGCCGTCCATGGTGAACCTGGTAGTAGTGGTGCCCTGGGAACAGACAGTAAAACCCTGGATTATGATAATGCATACTGAGATCTAAATTTAACTACATCTAACTAATCACACCCTCCATTCAATGACTAATCGCACCCTCCATTCAATGACTAATCGCACCCTCCATGTAATGACTAATTGAACCCTCCATTCAGTGACTAATCACACCCTCCATTCAATGACTAATCGCACCCTCCATTCAATGACTAATCACACCCTCTATTCAATGACTAATTGAACCCTCAATTCAATGACTAATCACACCCTCCATTCAATGACTAATCACACCCTCAATTCAATGACTAATCACACCCTCCATTCAATGACTAATTGCACCCTCCATTCAATGACTAATCACACCCTCCATTCAATGACTAATTGAACCCTCCATTCAATGACTAATCACACCCTCCATTCAATGACTAATCACACCCTCAATTCAATGACTAATTGCACCCTCCATTCAATGACTAATTGCACCCTCCATTCAATGACTAATCACACCCTCCATTCAATGACTAATCACACCCTATTCAATTCAATGACTAATTGACTAATCACACCCTCCATTCAATGACTAATCACACCTCCATTCAATGACCCTCCATTCAATGACTAATCAATGACTAATCACCCTCCATTCAATGACAATGATAATCACATTCAATGACAAATTCAATGACTAATCAACCCTCCATTCAATACCACAACATGACTAATCAACCCTCCATTCAATGACTAAAACCAATGACATCCCATTCAATCAAACCAATGACTAATCACACCCTCATTCACCCTCCACAACCCTCCATTCAATGACAGACATCAAATCCAGCCAAAACCACATCACACGTAAAAACCAACCAATACCACAACAGACATCAAACCCAACCACTACCACAACAGACATCAAATCCAACCAAAACCACATCCCACATCAAACCAACCAATACCACAACAGATATCAAATCCAACCAAAACCACATCCCACATCAAACCAACCAACAACATCACACATCAAACCCAACCAATACCACAACAGACATCAAATCCAACCAAAACCACATCACACATCAAACCAACCAACAACATCACACATCAAATCCAACCAATACCACATCACACATCAAACCAACAACACAACAGACATCAAACCAACCAACAACACAACAGACATCAAACCAACCAACAACATCACACATCTAAAGATAGCTAAAACAACCAATAACAGTCGACATATGAACAGTGCCAACTACTGTTTGCTTGCTGATGGCCAAAAGCTACCCTAAGCTTCAGCTAAGCCCTCAATAACTTACTAAAATGTAATTGAAATGTAATCCACTAGAGGGGCACCATTTCCTGCCTCCACTCTAGTGTAAAATTAATTGTTTTCTCTCCACAGATGGCTTCCTTCCTGTTTTGATCAAATACATGCCCTTTCCATCCATCTGGTCCGTTTTACACTGAACAAAAATATAAATCATAACATGCAACAACTTCAATGATTTTACTGAGTTACAGTTCATATAAGGAAATACATTCATTAGGTCCTAATCTATGGATTTCATATGACTGGGAACGCAGATATGCATCTGTTGGTCACAGATACCTTTATAATAAAGGTAGGGGCGTGGATCAGAAAACCAGTCAGTATCTGGTTCCACCATTTGCCTCATGCAGCGTGACACATCTCCTTCGCATAGAGTTGATCAGGCTGCTGATTGTGGCCTGTGAAGTGTTGTCAAACTCGGTTCACAACGTTGACATCAGCAAACCACTCCACCATGCAATCCCATACACGCTGTCTGTCATCTGCACGGGAACAGTTGAACCCTGGATTAATCCGTGAAGAGCACACTTCTCCAGCGTGCCAGTGGCCATAGAAGATGAGCATTTGCTCTCTGAAGTCAGTTACGACGCCAAACTGCAGTCAGGTCAAGACCCTGGGGAGGACGACGGGCACGCAGATGAGCTTCCTGAGACGTTTCTGACAGTTTGTGCAGAAATTCTTCAGTTGTGCAAACCCACAGATTCCTCAGCTGTTCGGGTGGCTGGTCTCAGAGGATCCCACAGGAGAAGAAGCCTGATGTTGCGTGGTCTGCTGTTGTGAGGCCGGTTGCACGCCAAATTCTCTAAAAGGACATTGGAAGTGACTTATGTTAGAGAAATGAACATTCAATTATCTGACAACAGCTCTGGTGGACATTCCTGCAGTCAGCATGCCAATTACATGCTCCCTCAAAACTTGAAACATCTGTGGCATTGTGTTGTGTGACAAAACTGCACGTTTTAGAGTGGCCTTTTATCGTCCCAAGAACAAGGTGCACCTATGTAATGATCATTCTGTTTAATCAGCTTCTTGATTTGCCACACCTGTCAGGTGGATGGATTATCTTGGCAAATGAGAAATACTCACTAACAGGGATGTAAACAAATTTGTGCATCAACATTTAGAGAGAAATAAGCTTTTTTTGTACTTATGAAACATTTCAGGGATCTTTTATTTCAGATCATGAAACATGAGACCAACACTTTAAATGTTGCGTTTATATTTTTGTTCAGTGTATATTATCAGTTGGTACAGAAGGGTGCTGTAACACCAAGGTTGTGGGTTCGATTCCCGAGACCACTGTACGTAAATTGTAAAAA
This sequence comes from Oncorhynchus tshawytscha, assembly GCF_018296145.1. Lineage (NCBI taxonomy): Eukaryota > Metazoa > Chordata > Actinopteri > Salmoniformes > Salmonidae > Oncorhynchus > Oncorhynchus tshawytscha. The sequence goes on from NC_056453.1 coordinate 43,583,961, forward strand.
AAAAACGTCTGCTAAATGGCATATACACTCAGTGGCCCCACATTATTAGGTACACCAAACTGTTCACGAAAATGGTTCGCTCCTACAGACAGTGAGGCAGGTGGCCGTGACTTGGTATATAAAGCAGGCAGACAGGCATCGAGGCATTCAGTTACTGTTGGATTGAACGTTAGAATGGGCAAAACGTTATGTCGGCTGACAGTTTGTTACGCTGTCCTTACGAACCGCAAAGCATATCCTTACAGCGGTATGTACCAGTATGTTAGCTACGGTTAACTACATAATGTTTGTTAGCTACTAAGACATCAAACTTGCCAGTATATTAACTAAGCAACTTTGAGCGTAATATCATCGTCTGTGCCAGGCCGGCCTCCTGGGCTTTCCACGCACGACAGCGTCTAGGGTTTACAGAGAACGGTGCGACAAACAGAAACATCCAGTCAGCGTCAGACCTGTGGGTGAAAAAAACAGCTTGTTGACGAGAGATGTTGTAGGAGAATGGCAAGAATCGTGCACGCTAACAGGCACTAACAGGCCGGCCACAAACAGACACATAACGGCGCAGTACAACAGCGGTGTGCAGAACGGCATCTCGGAACGCACAACTCATCGATCCTTGTCACGGACGGGTTATTACAGCAGGCGACCACACCGGGTTCCACTGCTATCAGCTAAAAACAAGAAGACGCTCCAGTGGACACATGATCACCAACACTGGACAATTAAGGCGTGAAAAAACATTGCCTGGTCCAATGAATCACAGGCTGGTGTCAACGGTACAGGCTGATGTCAACGGTACAGGCTGGTGGCGGTGCTGTAATGGTGAGGGGGAATGTTTTTCCTGATACATGTCGGGTCCCTTGATAACAATTGAGCAACGTTTGAATGCCACACATTCTAGAATCCAGGCCCCGAAGGATTCAGCTTGTTCTGGAGGCAAAGGGGGTCCAAACTGGTACTAAATGGAGGGGGTCCAAACTGGTACTAAATGGGGGGGTCCAAACTGGTACTAAATGGAGGGGGTCCAAACTGGTACTAAATGGAGGGGTCCAAACTGGTACTAAATGGGGGTCCAAACTGGTACTAAATAGAGGGGGTCCAAACTGGTACTAAATGGAGGGGGTCCAAACTGGTACTAAATGGAGGGGGTCCAAACTGGTACTAAATGGAGGGGGGTCCAAACTGGTACTAAATGGAGGGGGTCCAAACCTAATAAACTGGCCACTATTATATATACAGTATGTTTATACATATATTATTATATATTATCTACTGTATGACAATGGATCCCCCATATAACCTTTGATCTAACTCTGAACTCTCTGTCAGACCAGGACAGTGTTCATTAGGGCAAACTGTAGGGGAAAAAAGGTTTTATTTGACAAGTTCATAGAGTCCCTCCCTGTTTCAGAACATGTTCTTTCTATGTATGAGCCAGACCCAGGGCTGTGGACATGATCTACCAGTAAATAGTAGTTGACACTGCCTCCAGAGCCCATGTCTTTATCCTCTGCTTGTACTCTGTAAATGCTGCTTCCAGCTGCGGTGTCCTGCAGATGACACAAACATCAATGACATGAATTAGAACATTACATTATCTCTAAACACATGATGACACTATTGACATCTATCAATATCTTTAAACATTATCTCTAAACACATGATGACACTATTGACATCTATCAATATCTTTAAACATCTCTAAACACATGATGACACTATTGACTTCTATCAATATCTTTAAACATTATCTCTGAACACATGATGACACTATTGACTTCTATCAATATCTTTAAACATTATCTCTGAACACATGATGACACTATTGACTTCTATCAATATCTTTAAACATTATCTCTGAACACATGATGACACTATTGACATCTATCGTTATCTTTAAACATTATCTCTGAAGACATTTTAAACCAATGACAGAGCTGTCTTCATGTCGATGACGGGTTTTAACACTGACCTCGGGGACGTCCACGGTGAAAGGCAGGTTCTGGAACTCTGGTTGCTCATCGTTGGCGTCGGTGACAAACACCCGTATCGTCTCGACAACCTAAAGGAAGGAACAAACAGATGACATCACAATAGCCCAGCTGAGAAGCCAGGTATGATTATTGTATTAGCGTATAGGCCTATACATGGGATGCATATGGATTTGCAACTAATGCTGTTGTCAAAGCTCAGCTCACCTTATTCCGACCATCTGTTATGCTAACAAAAGCCAAGATTTCACCTTGTTTCTGACAAAACAAAGAACACGTTGTTAACAGCACTTCGAAACAGCACTGTGGGTAATGACAGACTCACCAACACACACAAGACTTGCTTCTGGTTCTCCTGAGATTACTGGACATAAAGTTGTCAAAGCGCACTACGTTACACTCACCTCTCTGTCTAGTTCCTGAATGAGAGTTATGTTTCCTGACTTAGGGTCCACTCTCAGGTATTCTCTAGTGCCCTTCTCAAAGGTCAGGCCAAACCACACGGCATCCCCCTCTGGGTCGGTACCGTTTAGGATATATAGCTGTGTTCCTGTGGGGTCACAGACAGAAATCGCACCTGCTTATTCATTTGTTATGAATGTGTTATGAATGTGTCATGAATGGTTATGAATGGTTATGAATATGTCATGAATGGTTATGAATGTGGTATAAATGGTTATGAATGTGTCATGAATGGTTATGAATGGTTATGAATGTGTCATGAATGGTTATGAATGTGTCATGAATGGTTATGAATGTGTCATGAATGGTTATGAATGGTTATGAATGTGTCATGAATGGTTATGAATGTGTCATAAATGGTTATGAATGTGTCATGAATGGTTATGAATGGTTATGAATGTGTCATGAATGGTTATGAATGTGTCATGAATGGTTATGAATGTGTCATGAATGGTTATGAATGTGGTATGAATGCTTATGAATGTGCCATAAATGGTTATGAATGTGGTATGAATGGTTATGAATGTGGTATAAATGGTTATGAATGTGGTATGAATGGTTATGAATGTGGTATAAAATGGTTATGAATGTGGTATGAATGGTTATGAATGTGGTATGAATGCTTATGAATGTGCCATAAATAGTTATGAATGTGGTATGAATGTGTTATGAATGGTTATGAATGTGTCATGAATGGTTATGAATGTGGTATGAATGGTTATGAATGTGGTATGAATGGTTATGAATGTGTCATGAATGGTTATGAATGTGGTATGAATGGTTATGAATGTGGTATGAATGGTTATGAATGTGTCATGAATGGTTATGAATGTGTCATGAATGGTTATGAATGGTTATGAATGTGTCATGAATGGTTATGAATGTGTCATGAATGGTTATGAATGTGGTATGAATGTTTATGAATGTGCCATAAATGGTTATGAATGTGGTATGAATGGTTATGAATGTGGTATAAATGGTTATGAATGTGGTATGAATGGTTATGAATGTGGTATGAATGGTTATGAATGTGGTATGAATGGTTATGAATGTGGTATGAATGCTTATGAATGTGCCATAAATGGTTATGAATGTGGTATGAATGTGTTATGAATGGTTATGAATGTGGTATGAATGCTTATGAATGTGCCATAAACGGTTATACATGTGTTATGGAGTCTATGTAGGTACCCTTCAAATAATAGAGATACTGAATTTGGTTATAGCCTTGCCTATCAAGTACACGAAAGGCAACCCATCTCTACAGTTGTACAGAAGATAATCATTAGAAAGACGATCATACCATTAACCGGATCTAGACTTAAAGTTAATTCTGAGATGTATATCATTGATTCTATTTCATGACAGACCCATTGACTCGAATGGGAAATCCCGTTCTAGTGATTCTATTTCTATGGTGTATTATTGTATTGTCAGATGTTAGTTATATTGTTGACAGCCACTCCTTCATCTCTTTTGTTTTCCTGGCTAAGCCTATTAAGGTACGTCCACCTCCACTGAAGGGCATTATGGTGATGCAGCTCATGTGATCACTGATCAGTCTATCATTAGAAGACCTGGGTTCAAATACTATTTGAAATCTTTCAGTCCTGGGAACCCCCCCCCCCTGGAATTAGGCAAGCGCAAGGATAAATTCAAGGATAAATTATTTAAAATGTTTAAAAATAGTATTTAAAATGTTTAAAAATAACATTTAAAATGTTTAAAAATATATATTTTAAATGTTTTAAAATATAATAAAAAAGTATTAAAATAGTATTTAAAATGTTTAAAATGTTTACACTTTGAAACACAAGATCAATCACAACCACATTGAGATTTTCTTAGAATTTAGCCACATTAAACTTAAAATAATTAACTAAATAATCATCGCATTTATATAATTGTTTACAACACTCACCGACTTCTGTGTCTTCTGAGATACTGAACAGAGCCATATTCCCATTGGTGCTGCTCGGTCCGTTGTCATAGAAATAGGGAGCGTAGTCAGTTTGTCCTGGGTGGAGAAGAAAAAATTAATCGAAACTTAAGATTTGAACGTGTCATTTATAACAAGCGGCACTTTACAGCGTGTTCACAAACACAAACAGGTATATGACAATCTAAAGATAGTGTCCATGCTTTGGGTAGTGTCCAGTTCACACTATAACACATGCTATCATAGTGTCCAGTTCACACTATAACACATGCTATCATAGTGTCCAGTTCACACTATAACACATGCTATCATAGTGTCCAGTTCACACTATAACACATGCTATCACAGTGTCCAGTTCACACATTATAACACATTATAACACATTATAACACATGCTATCATAGTGTCCAGATCATACATTATAACACATGCTATCATAGTGTCCAGATCACACATTATAACACATAACACATTATAACACATTATAACACATTATAACACATGCTATCATAGTGTCCAGATCACACATTATAACACATGCTATCATAGTGTCCAGATCACACATTATAACACATTATAACACATTATAACACATTATAACACATGCTATCATAGTGTCCAGATCACACATTATAACACACTATAACACATGCTATCATAGTGTCCAGATCACACTATAACACATGCTATCATAGTGTCCAGATCACACATTATAACACACTATAACACACTATAACACACTATAACACACTATAACACATTATAACACACTATAACACATTATAACACATGCTATCATAATCAATTCAATACTTTAAACACCTGTGGTAATATTTATTAATATTTATCTGAATATTGTAATACAAAGTTTGTACTCACTTGCTGAAACGGCAGGGCAGTGGAAAGAAACAGGAGAGTGCAATGTCAACAGAGGTCAATAAAATGATACATCTTACCCACACCACAAACACATACAGACACATGCAGGTGGGGGATTAGGAAGGGAAAAGAAGGTGCAGGAACTCCTGTAGTATCAGGACAGGACAGAGAACAGAAAACCTACCCAGAGAGGGAGACAGAAGAAGAGTAACCAGGCAAAGTAAGAGGAAAATAGACCGTCTTTTTTTCTTTTGGTTCTTCATCCTGACGGAGGTGGAAGAGGAAGAAGAAGACGGCTTGTCTGGATCCAGGCGTTCTCGCTAGGCGGCTCAGTCGCTAGACGTCTCAGCTCAGTGGAAGAGGGGGGCTGGGGTAGGGTTCTCAGGACGGCGTTAGTCCACTGACGTATCCTGTCTTCCACTCCTTTACCTCACAGTCACAACAGACATCTTAGACAGACCTACCACTGCTCTCTTCCCCACAGAGAGGGACTAGGAGATATCTAATGTAACAGACTGTTCCCCACAGAGAGAGACTAGGAGATATCTAATGTAACAGACTGTTCCCCACAGAGAGGGACTAGGAGATATCTAATGTAACAGACTGTTCCCCACAGAGAGGGACTAGGAGATATCTAATGTAACAGACTGTTCCCCACAGAGAGGGACTAGGAGATATCTAATGTAACAGACTGTTCCCCACAGAGGCTACCCGATATCTAATGTAACAGACTGTTCCCCACAGAGGCTACCCACTGGGCACAGACGTCAGTTCAACCTCTAGTTTTGATTTACATTTGGTTGAGTTATCAACTAACGTGAATTCATTGTGAAATCAACACAAAAAGTCAATTCCCTTATGTCGATAACTTTTTGCAAATCTAATCAGTTTTCCACGTTGATTCAACATCATCACACTGATTTTTTTATTTATTTAAATGACATGGTGTCTAGGAGATATCTCGCCTCATCTCACAATGTGATGCAGTGCCTTAAGTTTTCATACCATTTAAACAATTCCACATTTTGTTGTGTTACAGCAGGAATTCAAAATGGACTAAATAAATAAAACATTTCCCCCCATCTACACCCAATACCCCATAATAACAATTTTTTTGAGAAATGTTTACAAATTTATTGAAAACTAAATACAGAAATGTCTCATTTACATAAGTATTCACACCCCTGAATAAATGCATGATATAATTACCTTTGGCAGTGATTACAGCTGTGAGTCTTTCTGGGTAAGTCTCCAATAGCTTTGCATACCTGGATTGTACAATATTTGCACAGTATTCTTTTTAAAATTCTTCAAGCTCTGTCAGTGTCACACCCTGATCTGTTTCACCTGTCTTTGTGATTGTCTCCACCCCCCTCCAGGTGTCACCCATCTTCCCCATTATCCCCTGTGTATTTATACCTGTGTTCTCTGTTTGTCTGTTACCAGTTTGTTTTGTTCCGTCAAGCCTACCAGCATTTACCCCTCTGCTCCTGTCTCTCGATTGTTCCTGTTTTTGACCTTTTCTGCTTGCCCTGACCCCGAGCCTGCCTGCCATCCTGTACCTTTGCCCCACCTATCTGGGTTACTGACCTCTGACCCTGCCCTTGACCTGTCTTTTGCCTGCCCCTGTTGGATTAATAAACTGTTGTTAATTCGACGTTGTCTAAATCTGGGTCTTACCTTGAAACGTGATAGTCAGATGTGTTGTTGATCATAGCTAGACAGCCATTTTCAAGTCTTGCCATAGATTTAAGCCGATTTAAATCAAAACTGTAAATAGACCACTCAGGAACATTCAATGTCGTCTTGGTAAGCAACTCCAGTGTATATTTGGCCTTGTGTAATAAGTTATTGTCCAGCTGAAAGGTGAATTTGTCTCCCAGTGTCTGTTGGGAAGCAGACTGAACCAGGTTTTCCTCTAGGATTTTGCCTGTGCTTAGCTATATTCCATTTATTTGTATCCTAAAAAAAACTCCCTAGTCTTTGCAGATGACAAGCATACCCATAACATGATGCAGCCACCACCATGCTTCAAAATATGAAGAGTGGTACCCAGTGATGTGTTGTGTTTGATTTGCCTCAAACATAACACTTTGTAATCAGGACTTAAAGTTAATTTCTTTGACACATTTTTTGCAGAAGTTAAGTGCCTTATTAAAACAGGATGCATGTTTTGGAATATTTTTATTCTGTACTGGCTTCCTTCTTTCACTCTGTCATTTAGGTTGGTATTGTGGAGCAACTACAATGTTGTTGATCCATCCTCAGTTTTCTCCTATCACAGCTATTAAACTATGTAACTGTTTTAAAGTCACCATTGGCCTCATGGTGAAACCCCGACCGGTTTCCTTCCTCTCCGGCAACTGAGTTAGGAAGGACGCCTGTATCTTTGTAGTGACTGGGTGTATTGATGCACCTACCAAAGTGTAACGAATAACTTCACCATGCTCAAAGGGATACTCAACGTCTGTTTGTTTTTTAAAGCCATCTACCAATCGGTGCCCTTCTTTTCGAGACATCGGAAAACCTCCCTGGTCTTTGTGGTTGAATCTGTATTTGAAATTCCCCGCTGGACTGGGGGACCTTAATTGTATGTGTGGGGTACAAAAATGAGGTAGTCATTGAAAAATCATGATAAACACTATTATTATAAAAAATAAAATACAAAATGTATGGGGTATTGTGTGTAGATGAGGAAAAACATTCTTTAATCCATTTTAGAATAAGGCTGTAGCGTAACGAAATGTGGAAAAAGGCAAAAAGTCTGAGTACCTTCCGAATGCCCTGTATATCAAATAGCTTATATTAAACCCTGTATGAGTCATACTGACAGCATGTGGTGTGTAAGGTGTAACTGAGTCTACCCCCCCCCCAGGCTCAGGAAGGGGGATGTTATTATATTGACTGTGAAGTCTTACTCACTCAGAGGTGCAGTGATGTGCATTTCCTCTCTTCACACGTTTAAGAATAGGATGTGGCGTTCTATGGCACGTTCATACGGAGTACAGGAAGCAGTCAGTCCTAGACCTGCAACCTTCTTCCCCCCCCAAAGAATATATTCAGTAACCTCAAACGGTTCTTTTTTCAATTAAGGTATATGGGGTACAGTATTTAGTGGTATATTTCAATGTCACACTGAAACTAGAATTCAGTGCTATATCAACCTTCTGTTGATTATGTTTATGAATTTATTTATTTTACCTTTATTTAACCAGGCAAGTCAGTTAATTAAGAACAAATTCTTATTTTCAATGACGGCCTAGGAACAGTGGGTTAACTGCCTGTTCAGGGGGCAGATCGACAGATTTGTACCTTGTCAGCTCAGGGGTTTGAACTTGCAACCAAGTGGCTCTAACCACTAGGCTACCCTGCCGCTACCCTGGGGACTTACAAATATTCCCAACAAGCACATACATTGAATAATACAGAGCATAATATTTTTTTTATAGTCATTTTGAGTAGAAAGGGTGGTGCCTGGTGGATTAAAACAGAAATATCTGAATGACAGATTCTAGATTTTGAGAAAGTGATAAAACCAACTGCAGTGCCGGTAATCATCCCAGATGGTTCTGATTGGACAGCGTGCCGGTAATCATCCAAGGTGGTTCTGATTGGACAGCGTGCCGGTAATCATCCAAGGTGGTTCTGATTGGACAGCGTGCCGGTAGTCATCCCAGGTGGTTTTGATTGGACAGCGTGCCGGTAATCATCCCAGGTGGTTCTGATTGGACAGCGTGCCGGTAATCATCCCAGGTGGTTCTGATTGGACAGCGTGCCGGTAATCATCCCAGGTGGTTCTGATTGGACAGCGTGCCGGTAATCATCCCAGGTGGTTCTGATTGGACATTGAACGCCTGCTAGAGAAAGTGTTCACTAGGGCCAAAGAGATGAACTAAGGCAGGTTTCACATGTCTGTCAATGGGTCTGTCTGAAAGACAGAGATGAACAGTAGAAAGAACTGTGGGCCAGGTCAGTTGCAGAGCTAGACAGTCCTTGCTCAGTAGTCTGTCACTCAGGGTGGTCTACTGAACTCAGTAGTCTATTACCAGGGTGGTCTACTGAACTCAGTAGTCTATTACTAGGGTGGTCTACTGAACTCAGTAGTCTATTATCAGGGTGGTCTACTGAACTCAGTAGTCTGTTACCAGGGTGGTCTACTGAACTCAGTAGTCTATTATCAGGGTGGTCTACTGAACTCAGTAGTCTGTTACCAGGGTGGTCTACTGAACTCAGTAGTCTGTTACTAGGGTGGTCTACTGAACTCAGTAGTCTGTTACTAGGGTGGTCTACTGAACTCAGTAGTCTGTTACCAGGGTGGTCTACTGAACTCAGTAGTCTGTTACCAGGGTGGTCTACTGAACTCAGTAGTCTGTTACTAGGGTGGTCTACTGAACTCAGTAGTCTGTTACTAGGGTGGTCTACTGAACTCAGTAGTCTGTTACTAGGGTGGTCTACTGCTAGTCCCCTACTGGTAGTGCCTGGGATGATCTGCTAAAAGTTTGTAAAGGCCTATCCACCCTCGCTTGACAGACAGAGAGAAAGCCCTGTGGGCCAGGTCAGTGAGATTAGCTATTTGTACGTACACAACAATGACAAGGACAAGGCAGTGTAAGCCTTACCGTCCCGACACTAGAGACCCTACTGATCCGGACTATATAGACAGGATCCTTGAAACGGTTGTATGTCCACCTCCACCTGATGGACTTACCACTTTGTTTAAGAGCAACAATATAATCTATTGTATGCAGATGTTTTCTTGAAACATCGTACGGCCATGTGTTGATTGTGGCTTCACGTAAAGACATTCTCACCCCTCACTACTGGTGAACCTATCTGAAACGTTAACAGATTCAAGGCAGCAGACATCCATAGCAACCGTCAGGACACGCTCATCATGCATTGCATTATAATCTAACTGAAAGCCTACCGTTTCTACACGTACAAATATCGAACATATTCCGTCAAATCAGACCACATCATAACGTACATATCCTGATAAATAGTATTTGCTGTGATTTAAATGATTAAAATCCAACCCAAGCAGCAACACATGTCTGTTTTTCTCATGGAAGTACCTGGCTAGTTACAGATGTTGGTGCCCTGGTTTTGTGGTTTAATTTTAGAGGGCCAGTGTGGGACGGCCATGGGGCAGATGGCTGACAAGAGGATTATCTGACTAAGCCTTTGTCATCTGGTGCTAGTAGCTACGCATGTTGTCTGTGGAGAAATACAAGGTGGATGGACGCCTCCTGTCTCTTCTGTACACACAGACCCGCTACTATAACCTTCATGGTTATTATCTGACCCCCTCTACTATAACCTTCATGGTTATTATCTGACCCCCTCTACACCCCTCACTACTGGTGAACCTATCTGAAACGTTAACAGATTCAAGGCAGCAGACATCCATAGCAACCGCCAGGACACGCTCATCATGCATTGCATTATAATCTAACTGAAAGCCTACCGTTTCTACACGTACAAATATCGAACCAAATCAGACCACATCATAACGTGCATACCTTCATGGTTATTATCTGACCCCCTCTACTATAACCTTCATGGTTATTATCTGACCCCCCTATAACCTCATATAACCTTCATGGTTATTATCTGACCCCCTCCACTATAACATTCATGGTTATTATCTGACCCCCTCTACTATAACCTTCATGGTTTTTGGTTTATCTGACCCCCTCTACTATAACCTTCATGGTTATTATCTGACCCCCTCTACTATAACCTTCATGGTTATTATCTGACCCCCTCTACTATAACCTTCATGGTTATTATCTGACCCCCTCTACTATAACCTTCATGGTTATTATCTGACCCTCTCTACTATAACCTTCATGGTTATTATCTGACCCCCTCTACTATAACCTTCATGGTTATTATCTGACCCCCTCTACTATAACCTTCATGGTTATTATCTGACCCTCTACTATAACCTTCATGGTTATTATCTGACCCCCTCTACTATAACCTTCATGGTTATTATCTGACCCCCTCTACTATAACCTTCATGGTTATTATCTGACCCCCTCTACTATAACCTTCATGGTTATTATCTGACCCCCTCTACCCTTCATGGTTATTATCTGACTATAACCTTCATGGTTATTATCTGACCCCCTCTACTATAACCTTCATGGTTATTATCTGACCCCCTCTACTATAACCTTCATGGTTATTATCTGACCCCCTCTACTATAACCTTCATGGTTATTATCTGACCCCCTCTACTATAACCTTCATGGTTATTATCTGACACCCTCTACTATAACCTTCATGGTTATTATCTGACCCCCTCTACTATAACCTTCATGGTTATTATCTGACCCTCTACTATAACCTTCATGGTTATTATCTGACCGTCTACTATAACCTTCATGGCTATTATCTGACCCTCTCTACTATAACCTTCATGGTTATCTGACCCCCTCCACTATAACCTTCATGGTTATTATCTGACCCCCTCTACTATAACCTTCATGGTTATTATCTGACCCTCTACTATAACCTTCATGGTTATTATCTGACCCCCTCCACTATAACCTTCATGGTTATTATCTGACCCCCTCTACTATAACCTTCATGGTTATTATCTGACCCCTCTACTATAACCTTCATGGTTATTATCTGACCCCCTCTCACTATAACCTTCATGGTTATTATCTGACCCCCTCTACTATAACCTTCATGGTTATTATCTGACCCCTCTACTATAACCTTCATGGTTATTATCTGACCCCCTCTACTATAACCTTCATGGTTATTATCTGACCCCCTCTACTATAACCTTCATGGTTATTATCTGACCCCTCCACTACTATAACCTTCATGGTTATTATCTGACCCCTACTCTACTATAACCTTCATGGTTATTATCTGACCCCCTCTACTATAACCTTCATGGTTATTATCTGACCCCCTCTACTATAACCTTCATGGTTATTATCTGACCCCCTCTACTATAACCTTCATGGTTATTATCTGACCCCCTCTACTATAACCTTCATGGTTATTACTATAACCTTCATGGTTATTATCTGACCCCCTCTACTATAACCTTCATGGTTATTATCTGACCCCCTCTACTATAACCTTCATGGTTATTATCTGACCCTCTACTATAACCTTCATGGTTATTATCTGACCCCCTCTACTATAACCTTCATGGTTATTATCTGACCCCCTCTACTATAACCTTCATGGTTATTATCTGACTATAACCCATGGTTATTATCTGACTATAACCTTCATGGTTATTATCTGACCCCCTCTACTATAACCTTCATGGTTCTTATGTGACCCTGACACTATAACCTTCCCTCCACTATAACCTTCATGGTTATTATCTGACCCCCTCTACTATAACCTTCATGGTTATTATCTGACCTTCCCCTCTACTATAACCTTCATGGTTATTATCTGACCCCTCTACTATAACCTTCATGGTTATTATCTGACCCCCTCTACTATAACCTTCATGGTTATTATCTGACCCTCTACTATAACCTTCATGGTTATCTGACCCCCTCTACTATAACCTTCATGGTTATTATCTGACCCCCTCTACTATAACCTTCATGTTATTATCTGTTACTATAACCTTCTGACCCCCTCTACTATAACCTTCATGGTTATTATCTGACCCCTCTACTATAACCTTCATGGTTATTATCTGACCCCCTCCACTATAACCTTCATGGTTATTATCTGACCCCCTCCACTATAACCTTCATGGTTATTATCTGACCCCTCTACTATAACCTTCATGGTTATTATCTGACCCCCTCTACTATAACCTTCATGGTTATTATCTGACCCCCTCTACTATAACCTTCATGGTTATTATCTGACCCCTCTACCCCCTCTACTATAACCTTCATGGTTATTATCTGACCCCCTCTACTATAACCGTCATGGTTATTATCTGACCCCCTCTACTATAACCCCCTCTACTATCATGGTTATTATCTGATCTGACCCCCTCCACTATAACCGTCATGGTTATTATCTGACCCCCTCCACTATAACCGTCATGGCTATTATCTGACCCCCTCTACTATAACCTTCATGGTTATTATCTGACCCCCTCTACTATAACCTTCATGGTTATTATCTGACCCCTCTACTATATCCTTCATGGTTATTATCTGACCCCCTCTACTATAACCTTCATGGTTATTATCTGACCCCCTCTACTATAACCGTCATGGTTTTATCTGACCCCCTCTACTATAACCTTCATGGTTATTATCTGACCCCCGCTACTATAACCGTCATGGTTATTATCTGACCCCCTCTACTATAACCATCATGGTTATTATCTGACCCCCTCTACTATAACCTTCATGGTTATTATCTGACCCCCTCTACTATAACCGTCATGGTTATTATCTGACCCCCTCTACTATAACCTTCATGGTTATTATCTGACCCCCTCTACTATAACCGTCATGGTTATTATCTGACCCCCTCTATTATAACTTTCATGGTTATTATCTGACCCCCTCCACTATAACCGTCATGGCTATTATCTGACCCCCTCTACTATAACCTTCATGGTTATTATCTGACCCCCTCTACTATAACCGTCATGGTTATTATCTGACCCCCTCTACTATAACCTTCATGGTTATTATCTGACCCCCGCTACTATAACCGTCATGGTTATTATCTGACCCCCTACTACTATAACCATCATGGTTATTATCTGACCCCCTCCACTATAACTGTTGTGGTTATTATCTGACCCCCTCCACTATAACCGTCATGGTTATTATCTGACCCTCTACTATAACCATCATGGTTATCTGACCCCCTCTACTATAACCTTCATGGTTATTATCTGACCCCCTCTACTATAACCGTCATGGTTATTATCTGATCATGGTTATCCCCCTCTACTATAACCTTCATGGTTATTATCTGACCCCCTCTACTATAACCGCCATGGTTATTATCTGACCCCCTATTATAACCTTCATGGTTATTATCTGACCCCCTCCACTATAACCGTCATGGCTATTATCTGACCCCCTCTACTATAACCTTCATGGTTATTATCTGACCCCCTCTACTATAACCTTCATGGTTATTTTCTGACCCCCACTACTATAACCTTCATGGTTATTATCTGACCCCCTCTACTATAACCATCATGGTTATTATCTGACCCCCTCTACTATAACCTTCATGGTTATTATCTGACCCCCTCTACTATAACCTTCATGGTTATTATCTGACCCCCTCTACTATAACCGTCATGGTTATTATCTGACCCCCTCTACTATAACTGTCATGGTTATTTTCTGACCCCCTCTACTATAACCTTCATGGTTATTATCTGACCCCCTCTTCAAAAGTAGCTACCCGTTGCCTTGATGACAGCTTTGTACTCTTGGCATTCTCTCAACCAGAGACTTTTTCTTGTTAAGTTACAGCCTTATTCTAAAACGTATTAAATAAAATACTCCGCTTGTTACCTCATATCGTTCAACATGCCGCTTGTCTGTTCTAATGTGCTTCTAGCGAAAAGCCACCTAATAATGCCTTCCAAGCTGAGCACATGTTGAGGGCTGGGAAGGACGAAGGGGGACATCTGAGGGGAAAAAAGGGGCTCTGGTCTAAAGTAGTGCACTATGTATAGGGAATAGGGTGCCATAGGACTCTGATCTAAAGTAGTGCACTATGTATAGGGAATAGGGTGCCATAGGACTCTGATCTAAAGTAGTGCACTATGTATAGGGAATAGGGTGCCATAGGACTCTGGTCTAAAGTAGTGCACTATGTATAGGGAATAGGGTGCCATAGGACTCTGGTCTAAAGTAGTGTACTATATAGGAAATAGGGTGCCATAGGGCTCTGATCTAAAGTAGTGCACTATGTATAGGGAATAGGGTGCCATAGGACTCTGGTCTAAAGTAGTGTACTATATAGGAAATAGGATGCCATAGGGCTCTGATCTAAAGTAGTGCACTATGTATAGGGTGCCATAGGGCTCTGATCTAAAGTAGTGCACTATGTAGGGAATAGGGTGCCATAGGGCTCTGATCTAAAGTAGTGCACTAGGGAATAGATCTACAGCATTTCACAGAGAGTTGGAATAATCACCCTTTAAGTATAGAGGGCGAACCTGACACCTCACCAGCTGTGGCATGTTGGAATGCTCCACACGCCTGTGTCTGAGCCACACTATGCAGAGGTATGTGTCTGTGTGATCTGTGAGTGGCGTGATAGATTTTCCTTTAAATTTATCGTCACTAACACAGATTTGTTTCTTTTGATCATTCCAGATTCAGCAGGTGGAGAACCTGATTCATCAGGAGGATCATCTGGAAACACTAACAATGGGGTCATTGTTCCTGACATCCCACGCCCCCTTGTCTACTGAGAACCCGACCACTGACTCCTCATCTTTTGGTCAGGACATATACATGCTCCTCGATTAGCTATGAGTCTCCAGCCTCTTTAGGTGCAGTTCTCCCCTGATACAAGAGAAGCTGAAATAAGAAAACGTTCCTTCATAGTATTTTTGTTTTTTTACATTTAAAAACGTCTGTGTTTTACAGAATTGTACATGTGCCTTACACTTCTGTACAGTACTGTATGTATGTACATACAGGCGACTATGTTTCGACTATGAAACAAATAGGACATGACCTACTTACTAGTTGCCATGAAAGAAAGTTAGATGAATTCAATTGAAAATGGCGAGAACAGGCAATTGTAGCTAAATGCTTTTGGTTAGCTTGATAATAATAATTGCGTGATTTATCATTCTACGGTATGTACAGTATGTGATATAGTAGAATGTTATGAACCGACACTGAATCGTAGGCGCTAACTACTAACTTAGCTATGTAGAAGTTGGACAGAAGACTGCGCACAGCTGTGGATCAAAAGTGCAAACGAAGAACAAAACAGTTTCAAAAGCGAAAAAAAAAATTAACACTGCAAGCAAAGGGGACAGTCTAGCCAAAATGAAGGGTGGTTGATAGCGGAATAAAACATTTCAAAAAAAAAATTCAAATACATTTTTCAAAATACATAAAGTTTTTCATTCTATTACAAAGTATTAGATTGCGATTTTTGTTTTTTTACTTTAAGGCCTCGTTTTTGGTTTCAGAACAATTATTTTTGATTGAAAAATGTTTTGCTCTCGACAAAAAGACACAAATGTACCTGCTATTTTAACAGTAAAGTTAGAATAATGTGATTCATGTAGGTGCCAATGGCATCATGAACAGGACTTATCAGGCTTTTAATGGCATTTGAGTACGGAACGCGTCAAGGTATATATTTTTCAGACACGCAAAAGGCGTTCCGTATTTGAACAGAGAACAAAACGAGCTTGTTTCCAAGGTTACATACAGACACGGAAATGTCAGTCCGTCAGTGTAAATACGACTGTTTACAGAAATCCTAGAATAAAAACAGTTTCAAAAAGCTGTAAAAAGAAAAGCTAAAATGGACAATTGTGATTTGGAGAAGCTTGCAATTTCGGGACAGACGTTGCAGCCTGCGTTCAAAGCAGATGTAACAACTTATAAAGTTACTGTTGCAAGCGATGTCGACCAGGTTACATTGGACCTGCTCACAAGTGACTGCGGAGCCAATTATAAAATCGTAAGTTTCAACCAAGTAACGTTTGGATGCGAATATATATATATATATTTAAATACTATAAGATATCCTACACTGTGTACTAGGCACATAATTTGTTCTTCATGCTCTTCCAAATCAATACATTTGACATTTTCAGCGTTGTGGTGATGGCTCAAAGTCCATCAAACTGAATGATGGATTGAATTTGGTTGAAATAGAGGTGGGAGCCGAGGATGGCACCTCCAAAAAATACTGCATTGAGGTCACCAAACTGTCTGCGAGGACTGCAGAGTTGAGTGATCTTACAATTGAAGGAAATGTTCAATTACAACCTACATTTTCGGCAAACATCTATGATTACTCAAGTAAGTGGATATGCATTAAAAAAAAAGATAAATGAAAATAAAGTATGATTTATATAATGTGCTGTTTATAAAAAAAAAACTGGTCATCTTTTTATTTAGGCACAGTTCCTTTCTACTGTAATTCGGTGACCATACTGCCCAAAGTTCCTGATAAAAACATGAAAGTTTCAGTGAATGAAGAAAGTGATTGCCAACCTTCTCCATTGACTGTTGGAGAAACTGTCGTCAGTATCAAGGTCTTGTCAGCAGATGGCAGCAATTCTCAGGTAATTACACAAACTGCTACTGTACTGGCAACATTTTTTTTATGGAAACTTTTGCTAAATCTTTGTACTTTAGATATAATGATACATCAAATATTCAGTAATTCCTGATGGATTAAAGAATGTCTTTCAAAACCACTCCCAGATGTACTATGTGTTGGTGATGCGAGAGCAGATTCCCATGGCTGTGACTTTCAGGGATGTGAAAGAGCAGGTCTCCTATGAGTGCCCTGTCACTCTGACGGCCCTCTACAGACCCATATCCATCAACCAGAGGTAGAGTGACTATAGCAGGGGTATTCTAATCCTACCCTGGAGGTAAAGTTACTATAGCAGGGGTATTCTAATCCTACCCTGGAGGTAAAGTTACTATAGCAGGGGTATTCTAATCCTACCCTGGAGGTAAAGTTACTATAGCAGGGGTATTCTAATCCTACCCTGTAGGTAAAGTTACTATAGCAGGGGTATTCTAAATCCTACCCTGGAGATAAAGTTACTATAGCAGGGGTATTCTAATCCTACCCTGGAGGTAAAGTTACTATAGCCGGGGTATTCTAATCCTACCCTGGAGATAGTTACTATAGCAGGGGTATTCTAATCCTACCCTGGAGATAGTTACTATAGCAGGGGTATTTTAATCCTACCCTGGAGGTGAAGTTACTATAGCAGTGGTATTTTAATCCTACCAGAGATAAAGTTACTATAGCAGGGGTATTTTAATCCTACCCTGGAGGTAAAGTTACTATAGCAGGGGTATTTTAATCCTACCCTGGAGGTAAAGTTACTGTAGCAGGGGTATTCTAATCCTACCCTGGAGGTAAAGTTACTATAGCAGGGGTATTCTAATCCTACCCTGGAGATAAAGTTACTGTAGCAGGGGTATTCTAATCCTACCCTGGAGGTAAAGTTACTATAGCAGTGGTATTCTAATCCTACCCTGGAGTTCCAGAGTACTGCTGGTGTTCTCTTCTACCTGATAATTAGTGGTACCCTCTAAATTGGTCCCTGATAAGAGGGGAAGAATTAAGAAAAAAGCAGTGGAACTGGCTTCGAGGTCCAAATTTCAATTTGACGGTACTATACTATATGTGTGACCAACCAGGTTCGAACCCAAATCTCTTACTCTTCAGGGCCCATAGTCACACAGAAGCTCAGAGTAGTGCTGATCTAGGATCAAGTCCCCCCTGTTTATAAAATAATATTCAATATTATCTGAAAGGAAAAAGCTGATCCTAGATCAGCACTCATACTCTGAGTCGTTTTATGAATATGGGCCCTGGTCTCAGGCAAGGTTATTTATCAATGTGCATGGATTCTTTCTCATCAATTGAGACTCTGCCACTGTTTTCTGCAGTGATCCACAGCACCTGTTCTCAGCCCCCTACATTGACATGCTGGCGAGAAGGTCGAAGGTCGACCCGCTAAACGAGTGTCCCCTTGGAGACAGCTGGAAGGTTCTGGAACACGACCTGGATAAGACCATGTCTTCTGCGTTGGTCAAGTGCTTCTTTGCATACCGAGGTACACGGTCACAAGCCAGAACGATGATTACTTTCTCAAATATGATTATTATATTATATTGAAATAATGTTGTAATGTTCAAATTTCGCTCATATCAATATCAGCTAATCAGCAGTTAGAGATATAGCCACATCTACTGTGTGTTTGTCATTAATCATGGCATGTCTCTGTTACCTCTTGGAAAAGGATGTGAGAGTGTGGTGAAACTGGCTGAAGTGGGGTCACATGCACTGGAGTGTCCACACAAACCCTCAACGGACCTGGACCCAAAGGTCAGCATGAAACATTGACGTGTGTGTGTGTGCGCACACGTATGTGCAGAGGACTGAAAATCACAGCCATCGATATCTATGCTCCTCCTCCTGTCCTCTCCTCTCCTCCTCATCCTCTCCTCTCCTCCTCATCCTCTCCTCCTCATCCTCCTCTCCTCCTCTCCTCTGGCACCGTTTCCTCTGATGTGGATTGCAGCTTTAAATGTACCTTTCTTTCAGGACGTCACTGAGACTAACTGGTACAAGAAGCATTTTGCATCCTCGACCTGCTTGGAGATAGAAACCAAACACACTTTGGAGGTAACAAGAACACTTTACATACTGTATGGTTACCTATGATAGAGGTTTAGACTTTTAAAATTACTAAAGCTATGTAATTACAGTGCAACACTCTACTTATGGATTACTCACTGATACAAGGTATTTACATAATTTATGTCCTACAAAGAACTAAAATATTGTAAAGCATCGCCTAGTTTTCATATCTTGTTCTATTCGCTATCATCGTTGTTGCTAAGATTGTTCAAACCTTTGTCAACTCATTAGATAGAGCCTCTGCTATTGTGTTGCTGATGATGCATCATTCATTCTGCATAAGTGAGGATATTTCCTTTTTTCTTGACAGGTGCGTAACTGGGAGAAGAGACTACAAAAGGCAATAGGACAGGATAGTGTCGATAATCTGTGTTCCCTGGCCCAGGACAATCTGAAACTCTACAGAGAGCGTCTGCCCAAACCAGGTCGGTAAGAGTTTCCATCCAACGCAGCTAAGCCAAACCTCTGTGAGCATAGCGGATTAGCCTTCCCCATTGGAAAAATACACAAAGAGTGGCTAATTAGTGTTAGCATAGCAAATTAGCCTTGCTTATTGAAAAAAATATATGAAGAGAGGCTAGTTAGCATTAGCGTCAAGGGCCTATCCTGACCTATCCTGACATGATGCAGGACACTGTTTGTCTTCTTCTTTTTTTTTGTCCACTTGTTCCTGACTACTCACTGAATTGAATGAGGACTCGTTGGTCCTCATTCTGAAATCGAATCCTTAACTCTTGTGAACAAGCGGTGTGCCTGTACCAGGTCATGCGTTGAACGTAGACAGTGTGCTGGCTCTTGTAATACAGACTCTGTGACAGACAGATTCGGCGACCTGGAAGAAATCCAGCGGGGAAAAGGGATGTAATTCCAAAGACAATTTTAAAGAGTGGCTAGTTAGTGTTAGCATAGCAAATTAGCCTTGCTTATTGAAAAAAATACATGAAGAGAGGCTAGTTGGCATTAGCGTCGTTTAAAGACACCTTTAACAGTCTTCCATGATGGTCTTGAATGACGATCCGTAAAGAGTCTTTCAGAGTTCAAAGTGCAAAGAAGTCTTGGAAACAAGCACCAGTTTCCTCTTTCGTGCTGATTATTCATTTAGAACGTGTGGCTTTGGGGTCATTCCATTGGGGTCATTCCATTGGGGTCATTCCACTGGGGTCATTCCATTGGGGTCATTCCACTGGAGTCATTCCACTTGGGGTCATTCCACTGGGGTCATTCCACTGGGGTCAGTCTCACTGGGGTCAGTCTCACTGGGGTCAGTCCACCTGGGTCATTCCACTGGGGTCATTCCACTGGGGTCAGTCCACTGGGGTCATTCCATTGGGGTGAGTCTCACTGGGGTCATTCCACTGGGTCAGTCTCACTGGGGTCATTCCACTTGGGTCAGTCCACTGGGGTCAGTCTCACTGGGGTCATTCCACTGGGGTCAGTCTCACTGGGGTCATTCCATTGGGGTCAGTCCACTGGGGTCAGTCTCACTGGGGTCATTCCACTGGGGTCAGTCTCACTGGGGTCAGTCCACTGGGGTCATTTGACTGGGATCAGTCTCGCTGGGGTCATTCCACTGGGGTCATTCCACTGGGGTCATTCCATTGGGGTGAGTCTCACTGGGGTCATTCCACTGGGTCAATCTCACTGGGGTCATTCCACTTGGGTCAGTCCACTGGGGTCAGTCTCACTGGGGTCATTCCACTGGGGTCAGTCTCACTGGGGTCATTCAATTGGGGTCAGTCCACTGGGGTCAGTCTCACTGGGGTCATTCCACTGGGGTCAGTCTCACTGGGGTCAGTCCACTGGGGTCATTCAACTGGGATCAGTCTCGCTGGGGTCATTCTACTGGGGTCATTCCACTGGGGTCAGTCTCGCTGGGGTCATTCCACTGGGGTCAGTCTCACTGGGGTCAGTCCACTGGGGTCGTTCCACTGGGGTCAGTCTCACTAGGGTCAGTTCACTGGGGTCATTCCACTGGGGTCAGTCCACTGGGGTCATTCCACTTCATTTCAGCAAGCTATGACACCGACCATCTCGGATTGTTCTGAAATCATTTTCTGTCGTTAGAAATAGATATAATTTGCATTCCTGCAACATTATTTTGTTGAAATGTCATTTGATCTTTGAAGAAATTAAGCTAATTGATTGCACGCACATTGGCCATTTTAATGTATAGGATTCATATAATAGTCAATGAATATATTACCTAACATCCAATTGTGACCGAACTTGTTTCTAACAATGAGTAAGACATGAGGAATCCAAAGAAATGTTGAAAAGCTACCCACGGATGCCCAGCACCAATCCCACCCCAACAACCAGTGGGGCGGCAGGTAGCTTAGTGGTTAGAGCGTTGGACTAGTAACCAAAAGGTTGCAAGATCAAATCCCCGAGCTGACAAGGTAAAAAACTGGCAGTTAACCCACTGTTCCTAGGCTGTCATTGAAAATAATAATTTGTTCTTTTAACTGACTTGTCTAGTTAAATAAAGGTTTAAAAAATATATATTTTCTTGACAAGTAATATGGACCTATGTCTTGGAGTATTGTTTCTTCATACTATGTAATGTGAATTTGGTGATGTTAGATTTACACCTCATCCTACATCCTGATATTTCCAGGTTCTGACCACTAGATGGTGCTGTTAGGTGTTTTCTTTTTTTCTTTAAGAATCCCGATGCTAAAGGAATAGTTTACTCAAATGACTAAATTACATATTGGGTTCCTTACTGTGTACTCGTTGTTGGTGTAGGGGGGGTCCGTGGGTGGCTTCTGACTGGGCACACACTGGTTCAATCAATCGTTGTTTCAATGTCATTTCAATTCAATTATGTTGAACCACTGTGGAATAGACATTGAATTGACATCCTTGCCCAGTGGGTTTTGACAATTCCTTTGGATTTCTCATGTCTTACTCAATTGGTATAAAAAAAGTTTGGCCCCAATTGGAATGTTAGGTAATATATTTATTCACTATTATATGAATCCTATACATTAAAATGGCCAATTTGCATGCAATCAAATAGCTTAATTTCTCAGAGATCAAATTATATTCCAACGAAGTAATATTGCAGGGTTACGAATCAATTTTAGACCAATCTGAGATGGTGGGTGTCCAAATCCTCTTTCTTGTGTTTTCTGAGGTGGAATGACCCTTTGGTGTGTCAGTGCTATGAAGCCATAGTTAGGGAGGGAGGCTTAGATTGTTCTAGAGTGTAAGAGGCTGTAAAAAAAAATGAGCCGTGGCGATACTTCCGTCATGTGTGTTAAAATAGAAGCTCTTTATTTTCCTCTGGGATGCATAGGGCTTGACAACAATGTAAAGCGACAGATAAAGGTTGATTTTGCAGAAGCAATTTATAACCATTTAATATTTCATGCAAAAAAGATGCAGGCGATCTTTCATGAGTGAAAGTAAAAATGAGGCTGGCACAGAATACCCTTTTCCTCATCGTGTGTTTGTGTGTGTGTGTGCTTGTGTGTGCCTGTGCCTGTGTGTGTGTGTACTGGACCTACCCAGGTGACCTGCTGCAGTATGAGGATGGTCAGTCTCCTCTGGACTGTCTGGAGCAGGCTGCAGTCTATTATGCCTCAGCCATCAAGCTGAAGCCCCGAGACCCCAGACTCCACTTCCTCCTGGGGCTGGCCCTGGAGGAGCAACACTATGCAGCAGAGATGTACGGACTGAGGAGGAAAGTAAGGAAGCCTTGTCCAAGCCAGAATGGCTCCTGCCCTATGGGCCAATCTCCTAATTCTGTAGCGTGAAACAGCTTGATGTACAGCCCCCTGGACAGGACGCTAGTCTATCGCATGGCCAAACCACTTATTGTTGAATTTGCGATTTCCAACTTGTTGTGTAATGTTTATGTCCAATGGCCGATGACCACCGATACGTTCTATCTATAATTTCGCTTCCTTATTTCTCTATATATGACAATGATTAAAAAGGATTTGCCAGTAGATTGTCGACTTGATTCATGATGATGACTGCTAGCTAAGATTTTGAACGTATGACGTTGACATGATCAGTCCAATCAAAGCTGCTGTAGATATAACGTGAATTGACATCATTTTATCTGTGGCCAATGACCTTGAGCCTTCTTGGATGGGCACTTCTAACTCTATGGCAGCACCCAAGGGGCTAGAAGTTTCGAGCTCTACCCTTAGACTTAGCGGTGACGTTGTTTCCCCATGAGTGACAGAACACTGAGCCAATCACGGCACAACGTTACGTATTTTCTGCTGGCTTGCCCCACGACCACAGAAAGCACTGAGCTGGACTGAAACACCTGCATTTTGGGGTTGCGTTACTCAAGAAAACAAAAAAGAGACCATGTTTGTATGTGGCTTCATTAACTCAATTACATATATATATATATATATTTTTTACATTGTTTCCAAACTGATATGTGACACGTATTGATGCCAAAATAACATGCAAAATAGGTAAGCCCCCCCCCAAAAATGTGGGGCTCGAAACAGGCTCTGCCCTGCCTGCCCTGAATAACGGGTTGCCTCTGACTGAAAGTAATCAGATTACACTACTGAGTTTAATTAATCCAAACGTTAGGTTACTGATTACTATTTTGGACAAGTAACTAGTAACTGTAATGGTTTACATGTAGAAAATAACATACCAAACCCTGTTCCTGTGTAACACACCCTTCACTCCAGAACATGACCAATTTGAATATGTGTATGACTCATTTTCTTCTTCTTCTCCTTCTTCTTCATCATATGTGTATGACTCATTTTCTTCTTCTTCTTCTTCATCATCATCTGTGTATGACTCATTTTCTTCTTCTTCTTCTTCTTCTTCATCATATGTGTATGACTCATTTTCTTCTTCTTCTTCTTCATCATATGTGTATGACTCATTTTCTTCTTCTTCTTCTTCATCATCATCATATGTGTATGACTCATTTTCTTCTTCTTCTTCTTCTTCTTCATCATCATCATATGTGTATGACTCATTTTCTTCTTCTTCTTCTTCATCATCATATGTGTATGACTCATTTTCTTCTTCTTCTTCTTCATCATCATATGTGTATGACTCATTTTCTTCTTCTTCTTCATCATCATATGTGTATGACTCATTTTCTTCTTCTTCTTCTTCTTCTTCTTCTTCATCATCATCATATGTGTATGACTCATTTTCTTCTTCTTCTTCTTCATCATCATATGTGTATGACTCATTTTCTTTCTTCTTCTTCTTCTTCATCATATGTGTATGACTCATTTTCTTCTTCTTCTTCTTCATCATATGTGTATGACTCATTTTCTTCTTCTTCTTCTTCATCATCATATGTGTATGACTCATTTTCTTCTTCTTCTTCTTCTTCCTCCTCCAGTCTGATGGGGACGTTGAGGACCTGAGCAGTGCCAAGTCCACGGCGCGTCAGGATGACATCCTGGCTGTGTGTAAGCTGCATGGCTTCCCTGGCACGCCTACCATGGAGAACCAGCTCCAGGCCCTGGACACAGAGTACCACCAGCTGAAAGATCAGGGCCAGTCAGGCAAAGCAGACTACATTCAGACCCTGTTCATCTTCCTCTCCAAGAAGGCAGGCAAGGTACAAACATACAATTACAAAGATATATATTGAGAAAGTGGTATCCAAACTTTTTCAGCAGCCCCAGGGACTAGGTATTCTAGTGTCAGGGACTAGGTATGCTAGTGTCAGGGACTAGGGACTAGGTATTCTAGTGTCAGGGACTAGGTATTCTAGTGTCAGGGACTAGGTATTCTAGTATCAGGGACTAGGGACTAGGTATTCTAGTGTCAGGGACTAGGCATTCTAGTGTCAGGGACTAGGCATTCTAGTGTCAGGGACTAGGTATTCTAGTATCAGGGACTAGGCATTCTAGTATCAGGGACTAGGCATTCTAGTGTCAGGGACTAGGTATTCTAGTGTCAGGGACTAGGTATTCTAGTATCAGGGACTAGGGACTAGGTATTCTAGTGTCAGGGACTAGGCATTCTAGTGTCATGGACTAGGTATGCTAATGTCAGGGACTAGGGACTAGGTATTCTAGTGTCAGGGACTAGGCATTCTAGTGTCAGGGACTAGGCATTCTAGTGTCAGGGACTAGGTATTCTAGTGTCAGGGACTAGGGACTAGGTATTCTAGTGTCAGGGACTAGGTATTCTAGTGTCAGGGACTAGGGACTAGGTATTCTAGTGTCAGGGACTAGGGACTAGGTATTCTAGTGTCAGGGACTAGGGACTAGGTATTCTAGTTTCCGGGACTAGGAACTAGGTATTCTAGTGTCAGGGACTAGGTATTGTAGTGTCAGGGACTTGGTATTCTAGTATCAGGGACTAGGTATTCTAGTGTCAGGGACTAGGTATTCTAGTATTAGGGACTAGGGACTAGGTATTCTAGTGTCAGGGACTAGGGACTAGGTGTTCTAGTGTCAGGGACCAGGGACTAGGTATTCTAGTGTCAGGGACTAGGGACTAGGTATTCTATTATCAGGGACTAGGGACTAGGTATTCTAGTGTCAGGGACTAGGTATTCTAGTGTCAGGGACTAGGGACTAGGTATTCTAGTGTCAGGGACTAGGTATTCTAGTGTCAGGGACTAGGTATTCTAGTGTCAGGGACTAGGGACTAAGTATTCTAGTGTCAGGGACTAGGGACTAGGTATTCTAGTGTCAGGGACTAGGGACTAGGTATTCTAGTTTCAGGGACTAGGTAGGGACCAATGAGATGAATCTATATATCGCTATAATGTCAGAGAGACATCCAATGGATGTGGGACCCAGTTGATGTGTGACATTTTAACCGCCTGTGAAGGGCCTCTGAACATCTTTGATCTCTCAATCATTGATGTTGGAGTAAGTAGACTGGCACAGAGATCACTCGACCTGACTGGCTCCCGGAAGAACAGCCCCATTCAAATGCATTATAGATCAGAATGATCCGTTAGTTCAAGACTAAGTTTGAGCGCTGCTGGTGCAGACCCAGACTAGGGGGTTTTGACGTTCCTCCCCTTGTACCTCAGGATGGCAGTGCGGGCGTGGGGGACGAAGAGAGCTGTATCCACCGGGCCCTTCTGAAGTACCTGGATGCCTGGTCGCTGAACCAGGACTTCTGGGAGTACAACCTCCACGTGGGGCGTATGCTGCTGCTGCAGAAGAGGAACAAGGAGGCACTGCAGCACCTGCAGACCGGACTGGCCCTGCGGCCCTCACAGCCAGCACTTAGGTCAGCACACGCTGTAGTATGTTTAACGCAGTTGCTTCTGGGAACCAGACTTGCTTTAACTCCTCAAGCTAAGTCCTTGGCTTTAGCTCAGCGGGCTACGACAAATCTGTAGCATGCAGGAGACCTGGGTCGGCCCTATTGGTCACAATGCCAGGGGTAGGCAACTCATGAACGTGTGTGTGTGTGTGTGTGTGTGTGTGTGTGTGTGTGTGTGTGTGTGTGTGGGCAGGTTCTTCACAGGTCTGGCTCTACTGCTACAGGAGGAAGCCTCAGAGGCTGTGGAGAAGGAGGCAGCCCTGTTTTTACAACAAGGCCTGGAGCATGTTATAGCACAGTCCTGCAACATGGAGAACAACTACAGGTGTGTGTGTGTGTGTGTGTGTGTGTGTGTGTGTGTGTGTGTGTGTGTGTGTGTGTGCAAGACAGAGATCAGGATCAAGAGAGAGTATCTTGATTTCCAGACTTCCTTAAGTACACTTCTACATGATGTGCAGTCAGTGTTTCTCTGTAAGCTAAACGTCCCCTTTTTTTTCATGCCGTTATGTGACCTCAGTGGTTTGGAGCCGAGCGTGACAGACCCTCTGTCCAGTGTGAGAACACAGTTCCTGCGTGGCTGCCTCACCCTAGGTGCCCTCCAACAGAAGAACACTCTCTCTCAGAAGCCAATGAGTTCAGAGCAGGTCTATCACACGTGAGTTTTATGTTTCTTGTCTGGTTCAAATCTCTTTGTTCTGTCTTACCAAGTCTCTATGTATGTACACTGAACTAAAATAGAAAACGCAAGTGTTGGTCCCATGCTTCATGAGCTATTTTTTAAATTTTTTTATCCAGAAATATTTCATTTGCACACAAAAAAAAGCTTATTTCTCTCAAATTTTGTGCATAAATTTGTTTACATCCCTGTTAGTGAACATTTCTTATTTGCCAAGATAATCCATCCACCTGACAGGTGTGGCATATCAAGAAGCTGATAAAACAGCATGATCAATACATAGGTGGACCTTGTGCTGGGGATACTAAAAGGCCACTCTAAAATGTGCATTTGTGTCACACAACACAATAACACAGATGTCTCATGTTTTGAGGGAGCTTGCAATTGGCATGGTGACTGCAGTAATGTCCACCAGAGCTGTTGCCAAATAATTTAATGTTCATTTCTCTACCATAAACCACCTCGTTTTAGAGAATTTGGCAGCACGTCCATCCGGCCTCACAACAGCAGACCATGTGTAACCACGCCAACCCAGGACCTCCACATTCAGCTTCTTCTCCTGTGGGATCGTCTGAGACCAGCCACCCAGACAGCTGAGGAAACTGTGGGTTTGCACAACTGAAGAATTTCTCCACAAACTGTCAGAAACTGTCTCAGGGAAGCTCATCTGCAGGCTTGTCGTCCTCACCAGGCTCTTGACCTGACTGCAGTTCGGCGTCGTAACCGACTTCAATGGGCAAATGCTCATCTTCTATGGCCACTGGCACGCTGGAGAAGTGTGCTCTTCACGGATTAATCCAGGTTTCAACTGTTCCGTGCAGATGACAGACAGCGTGTATGGAGTTGTGTGGTGGAGTGTTTTGCTGATGTCAACGTTGTGAACAGAGTGCCCCATGGTGGAGGTGGGGTTATGGTATGGGCAGGCATAAGTTACGGACAACAAGCACAATTGCATTTTATCAATGGCAATTTGAATGCACAGAGATGCTGTGAAGAGATCCTGAGGCCTATTGTCGTACCATTCATCCGTCGCCATCACCTCATGTTTCAGCATGATGATGCGCGGCCCCATGTCGCAAGGATCTGTACACAATTCCTGGAAGCTGAAAATCACCCAGTTATTCCATGGCCTGCATACTCACCGGACATGTCACCCATTAAGCATGTTTGGAACGCTCTGGATTGATGTGTACGACAGCATGTTCCAGTTCCCGCCAATATCCAGCAACTTCTCACAGCCATTGGAGAGAAGTGGGACAACATTCCACAGGCCACAATCAACAGCCTGATCAACTTGTCTATCACAGTGCCATCCGTTTTGTCACCAAAGCCACATATATTACCCACCAGTGCGACCTGTATGCTCTCGTTGGCTGACTCTCACTACATATTCATCGCCAAACCCACTAGCTCCAGGTCATCTATAAGTCTATGCTAGGTAAAGCACCGCTTATCTCAGCTCAGTGGTCACCATAGCAACGCCCACCCGTACCACGCTCTCCAGCAGGTATATTTCACTGGTCATTCCCAAAGCCAACACTTCCTTTGGCCGCCTTTCCTTCCAGATCTCTGCTGCCAATGACTGGAATGAATTGCAAAAGCCTCTGAAGCTGGAGTCTTATATCTACCTCTTTAACTTTAAGCATCAGCTGTCACCAATCACTATACCTGTGCACTGCCAATCTGTAAATAGCACACCCAACTACCTCATCCCCATATTGGTACTTATCCTCTTGCTCTTTTGCACCCCAGTATCTCTACTTGCACATCATCATCTGCACATCTATCACTCCAGTGTTAATGCTGAATTGTAATTGTTTTGCCTCCATGGCCTATTTATTGCCTTACCTCCCTACTCTTCTACATTTGTACACACTGTACATGGATTTTTCTATTGTGTTTTTGACTGTGCGTTTGTTTATTCCATGTGTAACTCTGTGTCGTTGTTTTTGTCACAATGCTTTGCTTTATCTTGGCCAGGTCACAGTTGTAAATGAGAACTTGTTCTCAACTGGCCTAACCTGGTTAATTAAAGGTGAAATAAATAAAAAACTCTATGCAAAGGAGATGTGTTGCGCTGCATGACGCAAATGGTCACAGCAGATACTGGCTGTTTTTTTAATCCACACTCCTACCTCTGTTGAGGACAGAATTTAAGTATATATGCAGGAAACTAGGAACAATTCTGGTCTGTCTCTGTCTTAATGTGTGTGTGTGTGTGCCCATCTTCCTTTACCCCCAAAACAGTGTTGTGGTGCTGGCAGCCCGCGGTGTGTGTCGGTGCGTGTGTCGGGACGAGGTGGCCCAGCAGCTGGAGTGGGTGTTGCTAGATGCCCACTTTGCCCTCCTCCAGAGCCTCATTCAGCAAAAGAAGGCTGCTGGGTTGACTCAGGGTCAGGGCAAACAGGGAGAGACAGAGAGACAGGCCTGGGTGGCCAAGAGGTGTCAGGCTCTCACAGGTCTGATCCGCCTCACCTCCATCCCCGCCTGCAGGGAGCTGATGGACATGCAAGAGAAGGTGAGACTGTATTTAAAAAAATTGCCTACGACCAAAAATGAATTAGAGAGGCAAAGCTTTGGTTAAGGGGGACCACAAAATGTTCCATACAAAACTTATGGGCTCTTATGAAAGAGGAGGTAAAAGAAATGACATCTAGGGTCAAAGGTCAAAATTTCAGGTAGTCAAGGTCAGGGTGTTGAAGTTGACCCTAACCCAGTGTTTCTGAAACTCAGTCCAAGGGAACCCCAAGGAGTACAAGTGCTGAATTAAATCATCTATAATCTACTTATCAAGCTTTGACTATATGAATCAGCTGTTGTGCTCGCGTTAAAAAAGGAAATACCCCCTGGGGTCTTCAGGACATGGTTTGGGAAACGCTGTCCTACCTACTGATACAGCATCAGATATTCTTCCATCCCCATAATAAGATTGAGGGTAGTGTCATCTGATCCTGGATCTGTGTGGTGTCGTCTCAGATTTTCCCCTCGCTCGTCAAGTCACTTTGATCCTGATCTTTTGATTGACTGTGATCGTTGGTGTGTTGCATACAAAACAAACAAAACAAACTCCCATCGGGGGTGTCCAGGTCTGCCAGGTTGCCGTGGTAACAACTCCTCGTGACAGCCACGCGCTGTGTCTCCTGGGGCTGGCCCAGCTGGCTCAGTGTGACAACGACCACGGCTCCCAGAGGTTAGAAGGAGCCATTGCCAACGCCTGCCTCAGCTTCCAGGCAAGCATCGAACTGGAGGACAAGCCTCAGAGCGGAGAGCCACCCACACAGCTCACCAGTAAGAGAAATAGTGTGTGTGTGTGTGTGTGTGTGTGTACATGCTTTTGTGTGTAATGATAGAAGACTGTATGGGGGGGGATATTCATGAAGTGTGTGTGTGTGTGTGTGTGTGTGTGTGTGTGTGTGTGTGTGTGTGTGTGTGTGTGCGTGTGTGCGTGTGTGTGTGTGTGTGTGGGGGGGATATTAATGAAGTGTGTGTGTTTGGGGATATTAATGAAGTGTGTGTGTGTGTGTGTGTTTGGGGATATTAATGAAGATGAAGTGTGTGTGTGTGTGTGTTTGGGGATATTAATGAAGTGTGTGTGTGTGTGTGTGTGTGTGTGTGTGTGTGTGTGTGTGTGTGTGTGTGTGTTTGGGGATATTAATGAAGTGTGTGTGTGTGGTGGTGGGGGGTATTAGAAGGGTGTGTGTGGGGGTGGGGGGGGTTGGGGATATTAATGAAGTGTGTGTGTGCTCACGTTGATATATGCAACTGAGCCTTGTGCCATCCCTCCCCCTCCCTCAGAGCAGCAGTGGTGGCAGGACAGGCTGGCAGCAGACAAGGAGAAGGCAGTCAAGGGGACAGCCAGCCAGGGAGCGGGTGGGGGTGGCTCTGGGCCTCCTGACACTGCAGTGGCTGCCGGGAGAGGATGTGGGCGTGGCATGGGAGGTCCTGCTAGAGGGGGTACTGCGGCTGCAGCCAAGACCCCCACGAGAGGAGGCAAGACTGCCCCTCCAGCCAAAAACACCCCTTCTACTGCCCCTCCAGCCAAAAACACCCCCTCTACTGCCCCTCCAGCCAAAAACACTCCCTCTACTGCCTCTCCAGCCAAACACACCCCCTCTACTGCCCTTCCAGCCACCGTGTCTCCATCCAGGTCAGTCAGATAGACTGTAGACGTGTTGGAGAACATAAATGTTACGCAGTCGCTGATTTCTGTTGCTGCAGATGCACCTCCCCTGCCTGTAAACTCCTTCTTCTGCCTGCTTTTAAGACTCAGTATTTCATGTAGAACACGGCCTAATGAGAGAGGTATTTAGAAGGAATGCGAACGACATGGTTTTGGACACGTGTGTTTTATCTATCATTAGTTTTCCCAGTCAGGGTTGAGTAAAATTATATTTAAATTCAGTCAATTCAGGAAGTATACTGAAATTCCAGTCTGAATTCTTTTAATTGAAATGGAAACTGAGCCCAACCCTGATCCAAGTAGTGTCTGTTTGTACTCAGCAGGGGGCAAGTTGGAGCAGCCAAAACTCCTGGCCCTGCCAAGCCCAGCAGCTCCAAGACCCAGCTCATCTCCCCCAGCAAGTCTAAACCAGACTGCTCCCCAAGCCCAGCCAAACCTGTGCCCACAGAAGGTAGGCTACCAACCAGGGTAGGAATTATACTCAAGGGTATCCTGTCTTTGGCCTAGTAACACTGAGGAGCGCTGTTGGGTTTAGCCCACTATTCATTTCATTGATTGTGTCATTTTCTGTGTGTGGGCTACTTAGTATTGCTCCATTTAGAACCAATTGCTCTGTCTGTGGGTTGTGTCTGTATGACTCCAGAGTCAGCTGTGGCAGAGAGTAGCAATGTTCACCCCAAAGCTCTGTTGAACCGTCGATCCCATGCCCCTCGCCTCGGCTTGGCCCGCGCCCTCTCCCGCTCCGCAGACAGCCACGACCAGGCACACCAGCTCTACCAGGAGGTCATCACCATGGCACCAGAGGTCACATATTACTATCAGTTATTATACAGTTAGTACAGCTGTTCCTGTTATTGTTGGCTCCATCCAATGATTGGTCAGTTTGGAGTGGTCTTCCTGTTATTGTTGGCTCCATCCAATGATTGGTCAGTTTGGAGTGGTCTTCCTGTTATTGTTGGCTCCATCCAATGATTGGTCAGTTTGGAGTGTTCTTCCTGTGCTCCCCAGCTGTGTTTTCTCCTGGGTGTTATCTAAATCCAGGTTATGTCTAGATTATGTTTATCTAAATCCAGGTTATGTCTAGATTATGTTTATCTAAGTCCAGGTTATGTCTAGATTATGTTTATCTAAATCCAGGTTATGTCTAGATTATGTTTATCTAAGTCCAGGTTATGTCTAGATTATGTTTATCTAAGTCCAGGTTATGTCTAGATTATGTTTATCTAAGTCCAGGTTATGTCTAGATTATGTTTATCTAAGTCCAGGTTATGTCTAGATTATGTTTATCTAAGTCCAGGTTATGTCTAGATTATGTTTATCTAAATCCAGGTTATGTCTAGATTATGTTTATCTAAGTCCAGGTTATGTCTAGATTATGTTTATCTAAGTCCAGGTTATGTCTAGATTATGTTTATCTAAATCCAGGTTATGTCTAGATTATGTTTATCTAAGTCCAGGTTATGTCTAGATTATGTTTATCTAAATCCAGGTTATGTCTAGATTATGTTTATCCAAGTCCAGGTTATGTCTAGATTATGTTTATCCAAGTCCAGGTTATGTCTAGATTATGTTTATCCAAGTCCAGGTTATGTCTAGATTATGTTTATCCAAGTCCAGGTTATGTCTAGATTATGTTTATCTAAATCCAGGTTATGTTTATCTAAATCCAGGTTATGTCTAGATTATGTTTATCTAAGTCCAGGTTATGTCTAGATTATGTTTAACTAAATCCAGGTTATGTCTAGATTATGTTTATCCAAGTCCAGGTTGTGTCTAGAATAGTGGTAAACACCTTTCAGATACAATGTGATTGATCAACAGGTCCACGATGCGTACATTGAGCTGGCAGAGATGCTGGGGCAGTCCGACCCCCTGGCTGCTGTAGAGGTGTACTGTCGGTTCCCCCTGAAGCCCGTCTCAGAGCAGAACTTTGACGACGCCTTCATCACCGGAGAGATCGTACGCATCCTGATGAAACAAGGCCTCTACGAGCACCCAGAGCTGGGACACAACCTCATCGCCTACGGGAAAGTAATGGGCCTGGGTGAGTTATCTTTTCATTAGAACCCCAGAGCTGAGACACAACCTCATCGCCTACGGGAAAGTCATGGGCCTGGGTGAGTTATCTTTTCATTAGAACAGTCTTGGAAGTGTATGCATCAATGTTTTTTTTAGATCATACAGAGGTCCTTGAAAAATGAGAAACGTACCCAAAATCTTCCTCCAACGACCCAAATGAAGAAGACGGTGTGCGATTTTATAGATGTATTCTCATAATTCGTGACCCATATTCTCGCATGCCCGGGATCCATTTTTCTGTCCCAACCCATAGAGCAGGATTAAATCCGTATTTCTGCAGTGTCGCAGAAGATTTGCGTTGAAATGGTCATTTCAGGATGAGATGACATTTTTGTCGGTGTTTACCGTGAATAGAGGAACATTGCCTTTAACATTTAAATCAATCTATAACACGGATCTTCCGCTATACAGATTGAACTGAGCCCTCCTTCCTGTATGCAAATGAACATTTGGAAGACAAATTAAATGCACATGTATGGATCTTAATTTGACCAGTTTCTCACAGCAGGAAAATAATCCTGCAACAACAGGAAATGTGAATTATTGTGAGGATTACAGTTAATTAACATTTTTGTAGGGGTTCGTACATTTTTTTGTTTGGCTAAATCAAGGATGAAATTTTTAAAAGTGTAAGTTTAATACAGTATCTCTAGAAGCCTTAGTAGAATACACTACAAGTTAGCATTTCCTGGGGTGCAGCAAATTTCCTGCAGCAGGGTGATCAAATTAAGATCCTACATCTGTATGTATAGTAGGCAGAAGCTAAAGGGAAGGATGTGTGTCGTTTAAAAAATATATACAATCTCTTACTGAATTCTCTTTCAAAATGGCTTACTACTTAAAATTGTAAAAATAATATAAGTGAATGTTAAGGGTAATGCTTCAGCCTCATCAGATCGTGTTTGATTTGTGTTTTGTATGTGAAGGTTGCCTTGAGAAATACATCAACATCCTCGAAGGGAAGTTCATGAGCAGCCTTCTGAAGAGAGTGTATGCTGGGATCCATGACAAATCAGTGGAAGACAAGGATCTGCAGGATTTCTTCAAGTTCAAGTGCTGGATATGAACTTTCCTTTCATAAAGAGACTGGCTGTTTATTCCTTGATCAAAGTATGAATGTATGATCTTTAGACCAATCGGCTAGTCACATCATCTTTAGACCAATCGGCTAGTCACATCATCTTTAGACCAATCGGCTAGTCACATCATCTTTAGACCAATCGGCTAGTCACATCATCTTTAGACCAATCGGCTAGTCACATCATCTTTAGACCAATCGGTTAGTCACATCATCTTTAGACCAATCGGCTAGTCACATCATCTTTAGACCAATAGGCTAGTCACATCATCTTTAGACCAATTGGCTAGTCTCATAATCTTTAGACCAATTGGCTAGTCACATCATCTTTAGACCAATTGGCTAGTCTCATCATCTTTAGACCAATCGGCTAGTCACATCATCTTTAGACCAATCGGCTAGTCACATCATCTTTAGACCAATCGGCTAGTCACATCATCTTTAGACCAATCGGCTAGTCACATCATCTTTAGACCAATCGGCTAGTCACATCATCTTTAGACCAATCGGCTAGTCACATCATCTTTAGACCAATCGGCTAGTCACATCATCTTTAGACCAATCGGCTAGTCACATCATCTTTAGACCAATCGGTTAGTCACATCATCTTTAGACCAATCGGCTAGTCACATCATCTTTAGACCAATAGGCTAGTCACATCATCTTTAGACCAATTGGCTAGTCTCATAATCTTTAGACCAATTGGCTAGTCACATCATCTTTAGACCAATTGGCTAGTCTCATCATCTTTAGACCAATAGGCTAGTGACATCATCTTTAGACCAATCGGCTAGTCACATCATCTTTAGACCAATCGGCTAGTCACATCATCTTTAGACCAATCGGCTAGTCACATCATCTTTAGACCAATCGGCTAGTCACCTCATCTTTAGACCAATCGGCTAGTCACCTCATCTTTAGACCAATAGGCTAATCACCTCATCTTTAGACCAATCGGCTAGTCACCTCATCTTTAGCCCAATAGGCTAATCACCTCATCTTTAGACCAATCGGCTAGTCACCTCATCTTTAGACCATTCGGCTAGTCACATCCCCCCCCCGACACACACACAACAACAGCTTCCCAGGCGACCAATCTGGCAGTCCCCTGCACATCTCCGATTCAGACGGGTTGGGTTGAAAGCAGAAGTCAAGTTTCGGTTGGACCTTGTGTAATTAACGGTAAAACAAAGACATATAATCCTTTACAGAATATGAACTGTTACTATTCCTTGGGTTGTGCCGACACCAGGAAATATCATTCACTGCAAATGAGGTCAACGGCCTGTTAAAATACCAAATTCAAAATAAGACAATACTTTGATCGTTTTCTCAAAAAGGCCATTTAAATCTGGACCACTTCATCCCCAGTAGACTGTTTTCTAACAGTCACAGTAATAACAGCAGTAGACTGTTTTATAACAGTCACAGTAATAACAGCAGTAGACTGTTTTATAACAGTCACAGTAATAACAGCAGTAGACTGTTTTATAACAGTCACAGTAATAACAGCAGTAGACTGTTTTATAACAGTCACAGTAATAACAGCAGTAGACTGTTTTATAACAGTCACAGTAATAACAGCAGTAGACTGTTTTATAACAGTCACAGTGAGGAGAGCAGTAGACTGTTTTATAACAGTCACAGTAATAACAGCAGTAGACTGTTTTATAACAGTCACAGTGAGGACAGCAGTAGACTGTTTTATAACAGTCACAGTGAGGAGAGCAGTAGACTGTTTTATAACAGTCACAGTGAGAACAGCAGTAGACTGTTTTATAACAGTCACAGTGAGGAGAGCAGTAGACTGTTTTATAACAGTCACAGTAATAACAGCAGTAGACTGTTTTATAACAGTCACAGAGATAACAGCAGTAGACTGTTTTATAACAGTCACAGTAATAACAGCAGTAGACTGTTTTATAACAGTCACAGTAATAACAGCAGTAGACTGTTTTATAACAGTCACAGTAATAACAGCAGTAGACTGTTTTATAACAGTCACAGTAATAACAGCAGTAGACTGTTTTATAACAGTCACAGTAATAATAGCAGTAGACTGTTATATAACACAGTCACAGAAATAACATCAGTAGACTGTTTTATAACAGTCACAGTGAGAACAGCAGTAGACTGTTTTATAACAGTCACAGTAATAACAGCAGTAGACTGTTTTATAACAGTCACAGTAATAACAGCAGTAGACTGTTTTATAACAGTCACAGTAATAACAGCAGTAGACTGTTATATAACAGTCACAGTGAGGAGAGCAGTAGACTGTTTTATAACAGTCACAGTAATAACAGCAGTAGACTGTTTTATAACAGTCACAGTAATAACAGCAGTAGACTGTTTTATAACAGTCACAGTGAGGAGAGCAGTAGACTGTTTTATAACAGTCACAGTAATAACAGCAGTAGACTGTTTTATAACAGTCACAGTGAGGACAGCAGTAGACTGTTTTATAACAGTCACAGTGAGGAGAGCAGTAGACTGTTTTATAACAGTCAGTAGACTGTTTTATAACAGTCACAGTGATAACAGCAGTAGACTGTTTTATAACAGTCACAGGAGACTGTTTTATAACAGTCAGAGATAACAGCAGTAGACTGTTTTATAACAGTCACAGCAGTAGACTGTTTTATAACAGTCACAGTAATAACAGCAGTAGACTGTTTTATAACAGTCACAGTAATAACAGCAGTAGACTGTTTTATAACAGTCACAGTAATAACAGCAGTAGACTGTTTTATAACAGTCACAGTAATAACAGCAGTAGACTGTTTTATAACAGTCACAGTAATAACAGCAGTAGACTGTTATATAACAGTCACAGTGAGAACAGCAGTAGACTGTTTTATAACAGTCACAGTAATAACAGCAGTAGACTGTTTTATAACAGTCACAGTAATAACAGCAGTAGACTGTTTTATAACAGTCACAGTAATAACAGCAGTAGACTGTTTTATAACAGTCACAGTAATAACAGCAGTAGACTGTTTTATAACAGTCACAGTAATAACAGCAGTAGACTGTTTTATAACAGTCACAGTAATAACAGCAGTAGACTGTTTTATAACAGTCACAGTAATAACAGCAGTAGACTGTTATATAAACAGTCACAGTGAGAACAGCAGTAGACTGTTTTATAACAGTCACAGTAATAACAGCAGTAGACTGTTTTATAACAGTCACAGTAATAACAGCAGAAGACTGTTTTATAACAGTCACAGTGAGGAGAGCAGTAGACTGTTTTATAACAGTCACAGTGAGGAGAGCAGTAGACTGTTTTATAACAGTCACAGTAATAACAGCAGTAGACTGTTTTATAACAGTCACAGAGATAACAGCAGTAGACTGTTTTATAACAGTCACAGTAATAACAGCAGTAGACTGTTTTATAACAGTCACAGTGAGGAGAGCAGTAG
The DNA here is from genome assembly GCF_018296145.1 of Oncorhynchus tshawytscha. Classification (NCBI taxonomy): domain Eukaryota; kingdom Metazoa; phylum Chordata; class Actinopteri; order Salmoniformes; family Salmonidae; genus Oncorhynchus; species Oncorhynchus tshawytscha. The sequence continues at coordinate 43,622,267 of NC_056453.1, forward strand.
ACTGTTTTATAACAGTCACAGAGATAACAGCAGTAGACTGTTTTATAACAGTCACAGTAATAACAGCAGTAGACTGTTTTATAACAGTCACAGTGAGGAGAGCAGTAGACTGTTTTATAACAGTCACAGTGAGGAGAGCAGTAGACTGTTTTATAACAGTCACAGTAATAACAGCAGTAGACTGTTTTATAACAGTCACAGTAATAACAGCAGTAGACTGTTTTATAACAGTCACAGTAATAACAGCAGTAGACTGTTTTATAACAGTCACAGTGAGGAGAGCAGTAGACTGTTTTATAACAGTCACAGTCACAGTAGACTGTTTTATAGTCACAGTCAGCAGTAGACTGTTTTATAACAGTCACAGTGAGGAGAGCAGTAGACTGTTTTATAACAGTCACAGTAATAACAGCAGTAGACTGTTTTATAACAGTCACAGTAATAACAGCAGTAGACTGTTTTATAACAGTCACAGTAATAACAGCAGTAGACTGTTTTATAACAGTCACAGTGAGGAGAGCAGTAGACTGTTTTATAACAGTCACAGTAATAACAGCAGTAGACTGTTTTATAACAGTCACAGTAATAACAGCAGTAGACTGTTTTATAACAGTCACAGTAGACTGTTTTATAACAGTCACAGTAATAACAGCAGTAGACTGTTTTATAACAGTCACAGTGAGGAGAGCAGTAGACTGTTTTATAACAGTCACAGTAATAACAGCAGTAGACTGTTTTATAACAGTCACAGTAATAACAGCAGTAGACTGTTTTATAACAGTCACAGTAATAACAGCAGAAGACTGTTTTATAACAGTCACAGTGAGGAGAGCAGTAGACTGTTTTATAACAGTCACAGTGAGGAGAACAGTAGACTGTTTTATAACAGTCACAGTGAGAACAGCAGTAGGTAAAACTGGAGGCATGAATCAATGAAACACCCTGTCTAGCAGCAGAATATGTTAACTTTAGTTAGCTAAGCAGTTTGTTCAGAGTACAACATTCTGCCATTAGAAACAGGCTACACATGGGAATGAACAGGAGACAGGATGAGGAGACAGGATAACAGAGAGAAAAAGGATAGAGTCCCACACAATCCTTACTTCTACTACATTATTCACTCCTTACAACTTAATAGAAGCTGTTTGATGAGAGAGAGAGAGAGGGGGGTGGAGACTGGAGAGAGAGAGAGAGAGTAAGAGGGAGAGACTGGAGAGAGAGAGAGAGGGGGGACTGGAGAGAGAGAAGAGGGAGAGACTGGAGAGAGAGAGAGAGAGAGGGGGACTGGAGAGAGAGAGAGAGGGAGAGACTGGAGAGAGAGAGAGGGGGGACTGGAGAGAGAGAGAGTAAGAGGGAGAGACTGGAGAGAGAGGGAGAGGGGAAATGCAGAACCAAGATCAACGTCTATATGCAACTTCCCCCACACGGTTGAGCTTGGTCAAGATGAGAACAGGGACGGACTGGTCAAAGGCAGAGCAGACAGAGACAAAAGAGACTATTCTTTTTCATGCCAGGAGAGGTACCGGATTCTGGTAAATGGTTCCGGAACAAAACAGTCCAAAACTGAGAAGTGCCAGATTCTGTTCCGGAAGGATCTGGCTCAAATTAAGCACTGCGACTTTCACATACAGTGAGTGCATCATGCACTGACACCAATTATTGTCACATGTGCTCCCTCTCTGGCCTCTAGGTCACCAGGCTGCTCGTTATGGCGCACCTGCGTGTCCTCAGACTCACCTGGGCTCCATCACTTCCTTGATTACCTGCCCTATGTATGTCACTCCCTTTGGTTCCTTCCCCAGGCGTCGTCGTTGGTTTCTGGTCTGTGTGTTGTTCGAGGTTCTTGTTTTGTATTATGTTGTGTTTATTTATTAAAACACTCCCTGAACTCGCTTCCTGACTCTCAGTGCACATCGTTACAATTATGCATGTTTATGTGAAGGTATGATTCAGACCATATACTGTACCAGCAGTGTCCCACCAGAACCAGAAGAATACTGATTTAACTAAGTCTTAACTAATCACATTGGATGTTCCTGTAACATTATAGAAACATGTTTCTGAGGTTATGGATTTAAATCCATTTGACTGTTAGTAGAGAATAGATAAAGTTACTTACTATTTCCATAGATGAAGGGTTTCAGCTCCTCCTGCTGTCATAAAGAGGAATCTGTTCTGGGGGCAGATGTCTCTGTTCTGGGGGAAGATGTCTCTGTTCTGGGGGAAGATGTCTCTGTCCTGGGGAAGATGTCTCTGTCCTGGGGAAGATGTCTCTTCCTGGGGAAGATGTCTCTGTCCTGGGGGAAGATGTCTCTGTTCTGGGGGCAGATGTCTCTGTTCTGGGGGCAGATGTCTCTGTTCTGGGGGCAGATGTCTCTGTTCTGGGGGCAGATGTCTCTGTTCTGGGGGCAGATGTCTCTGTTCTGGGGGCAGATGTCTCTGTTCTGGGGGCAGATGTCTCTGTTCTGGGGGCAGATGTCTCTGTTCTGGGGGCAGATGTCTCTGTTCTGGGGGCAGATGTCTCTGTTCTGGGGGCAGATGTCTCTGTCCTGGGGGCAGATGTTCTGGGGGCAGATGTCTCTGTTCTGGGGGAAGATGTCTCTGTTCTGGGGAAATGTCTCTGATGTCTCTGTCCTGGGGAAGATGTCTCTGTCCTGGGGGAAGATGTCTCTGTCCTGGGGGAAGATGTCTCTGTCCTGGGGGAAGATGTCTCTGTCCTGGGGAAGATGTCTCTGTCCTGGGGGAAGATGTCTCTGTCCTGGGGAAGATGTCTCTGTCCTGGGGGAAGATGTCTCTGTCCTGGGGGAAGATGTCTCTGTCCTGGGGAAGATGTCTCTGTCCTGGGGGAAGATGTCTCTGTCCTGGGGGAAGATGTCTCTGTCCTGGGGAAGATGTCTCTGTCCTGGGGGAAGATGTCTCTGTCCTGGGGGAAGATGTCTCTGTCCTGGGGGAAGATGTCTCTGTCCTGGGGAAGATGTCTCTGTCCTGGGGGAAGATGTCTCTGTCCTGGGGGAAGATGTCTCTGTCCTGGGGGAAGATGTCTCTGTCCTGGGGGAAGATGTCTCTGTCCTGGGGGAAGATGTCTCTGTCCTGGGGGAAGATGTCTCTGTCCTGGGGGAAGATGTCTCTGTCCTGGGGAAGATGTCTCTGTTCTGGGGAAGATGTCTCTGTCCTGGGGGAAGATGTCTCTGTTCTGGGGAAGATGTCTCTGTCCTGGGGGAAGATGTCTCTGTCCTGGGGAAGATGTCTCTGTCCTGGGGGAAGATGTCTCTGTCTGGGGAAGATGTCTCTGTCCTGGCGGAAGATGTCTCTGTCCTGGCGCAGATGTCTCTGTCCTGGCGCAGATGTCTCTGTCCTGGCGCAGATGTCTCTGTCCTGGCGCGGATGTCTCTGTCCTGGCGCAGATGTCTCTGTCCTGGCGCAGATGTCTCTGTCCTGGCGCAGATGTCTCTGTCCTGGCGCAGATGTCTCTGTCCTGGCGCAGATGTCTCTGTCCTGGCGCAGATGTCTCACTTGCCAGATAGTCAATTTATGGGCCTGGAAAGAATCAATAACATACAAAACTATGTTCTTCAACATGTTTAAATGTTATTGCAAGCAATAGAAATACAATTCATAAAAAAAGGGATCCAATTCATAAAAAAAGGGATCCAATTCATAAAAAAAGGGATCCTCATTCAAGTTAATGGGTGGTGATTCTCTATTTATGAATGCATGTTCACCGGGGTATCGCACAATGATTAGCTGACCGACTGGAGAGCATGCTTCTTACTCCCTAGAAATCACACAAACCAAAAGTCTAGTTGCATATTCAGTCAACGGTTACTAATGTTCGAATGACTGTTGTAGATGTACAACCCTACAACCTTGATCAGAGGAAAGGAGCAAACTAGAAAATAACTCGGGCTTTTTAAAAGAAACACAAAAAATCCCTCCGAAATGAGGTTAGACATATTTATGGGACGACAGTTGATCGCTCAATGAATTACACAAACATTTGATGAGCAATGCCAAGGCCAGGTCTGCGTGCTAAATGTCACACTATTCCCTATAAAGTGTACTAATTTTGATCAGGGCCCATAAGGCTCCAAAGTAGTGCACTATATTGGGAATAAAGTGCGTTTTTTATTTCACAGGGGCACGATTGGAAAAAGCTACACTCTCCCTCTCCACCGGGCTCGGTGTGGGTCTTTGTCAGGCAGCTTCACGGCCAAGAGCGTGTTAAACAAACATGGCCGCCAAACAAATCCAGCTGTGAAAACATCCAACTGAACTTCCCCCCTGTCTCCACAACGGACTCACCACCACCGGAGGATGAAAAATAACTTTGACACGTTTTCCGTAGACGGGAGCCAAAGTCCATCTACCCTTTCTATTCGGCTAATTACCTTTTTGTGAAACGGGAGTCGGAAGCCCTTGGTAGGGTGGTGGGTCCTCATTTCAATGACGTGGAATTTCCCCTCCAACGGAGTGGCCACTAGCTTGTTCCTATTGATATATCCTTCCTGTCCAACTCCCACGTGGCATACCTGCCAGACAGGTACAGGACAATATAACACTTAAGTTGTGGGTGGAGTGGACAACCGAGACATCACCTCCGCAGAACTACCTTCAGCTCATAGAGCTGCGTTACTGTAGGCATCAGAGTGTGTTGAAGTGGAATTACAGTGAACATATAGTAATAACTAAAATACTGAGAAAAAAAACTCATTTAAAGTACACTTCATAAGTGTATTGAGGTGAAATTATAGTATGTGTATAGTATACTTAATAAAGATGTACTTTTCTAGTATATCTCATATTTGAAGTATATTCTATTAATTTGTAGTATATTTAAGTATACATGTAATATATTAAAATATTGGGTCTCGGTGAGTACGGTTACATGCACACAATGCGATTATTGTGGATAGTCAGATTAATATAATAGTTTGATTAAAACATTTACGTGCTTTGCAAGAATGACGATTTCCCTAATAATCCTGTTTACATGGACACATCTGAAATCAGGCTACCTGATGGCACTCTGATAAAATCGGCAATCAAAACAATCATTCTACCACAGCGACCATGTTATTTTTTGGGAAGCATGTTTGATTCTGAGTTCGGACATATAAAAGCTTTTAGGCGCGTGCACAGATCAAATAAATAAATAGAAATAAATAAATAAATCAAATAAATAAATAAAAATAAATAAATAAATGTAAACAAATAAATATAAATAAATAAATGTAAACAAATAAATATAAATAATTAATATAAATAAATAAATGTTAATAAATAAATATAAATACAAATAAATAAATGTAAATAAATATAAATAATAAATATAAATAATTTAATATACATATAAATAAATAAAAATAAATATAAATAAATGTAAATAAATAAAATAAATAAAAATACATTAAATAATATAAATAAATATAAACAAATAAATATAAATAAATATAAACAAATAAATATTAATTAATTAATTAATTAATTAAATACACCGCTGGAAAGCAGATAAAGGCAATAATTAGGACATGTAAAGAAAAGAAAGATTGCTCAGAAAACCAGGTGTTTTAAATCATTGTATGCTTACTCCGATTATGACCTCACGGCGATTTAAGATACGCACAGTAAAGTGTTTACATGAATATTGCATAATCTGTCATAATGCCTACTGTCATAATCAGTTTGATTCTAGCAACAGTATTACTGCGCATGTAAACGTACTCGGTGTTACAGAAAGAGCATGAAACACCATGACTTATCCAGGCTAAACAAAATGTCTGATGTCGAGGTAAAAAAAACAACTATCTGATTGTTAAGGTTAGCTGTTCACAGGGTCGCCATGTGTTCACAGGGTCGCCATGTGTTCACAGGGTCGCCATGTGTTCACAGGGTCATGTGTTCACAGGGTCGCCATGTGTTCCATGTGTTCACAGGGTCGCCATGTGTTCACAGGGTCGCCATGTGTTCACAGGGTCGCCATGTGTTCACAGGGTCGCCATGTGTTCACAGGGTCGCCATGTGTTCATCAGGGTCATCACAGGGTCGCCATGTGTTCACAGGGTCGCTATGTGTTCACAGGGTCATCACAGGGTCATCACAGGGTCACCATGTGTTCACAGGGTCATCACAGGGTCATCACAGGGTCGCCATGTGTTCACAGGGTCGCTATGTGTTCACAGGGTCATCACAGGGTCATCACAGGGTCACCATGTGTTCACAGGGTCATCACAGGGTCATCACAGGGTCGCCATGTGTTCACAGGGTCGCCATGTGTTCACAGGGTCATCACAGGGTCATCACAGGGTCACCATGTGTTCACAGGGTCATCACAGGGTCGCCATGTGTTCACAGGGTCGCTATGTGTTCACAGGGTCATCACAGGGTCATCACAGGGTCACCATGTGTTCACAGGGTCATCACAGGGTCGCCATGTGTTCACAGGGTCGCTATGTGTTCACAGGGTCATCACAGGGTCATCACAGGGTCACCATGTGTTCACAGGGTCATCACAGGGTCGCCATGTGTTCACAGGGTCGCCATGTGTTCACAGGGTCATCACAGGGTCGCCATGTGTTCACAGGGTCATCACAGGGTCGCCATGTGTTCACAGGGTCATCACAGGGTCATCACAGGGTCGCCATGTGTTCACAGGGTCATCACAGGGTCGCCATGTGTTCACAGGGCCATCACAGGGTCGCCATGTGTTCACAGGGGGTCATCACAGGGTCGCCATGTGTTCACAGGGCCATCACAAAGTCGCCATGTGTTCACAGGGTCATCACAGGGTCGCCATGTGTTCACAGGGTCATCACAGGGTCGCCATGTGGTCATCACAGGGTCGCCATGTGTTCACAGGGTCGCCATGTGTTCACAGGGTCACCATGTGTTCACAGGGTCACCATGTGTTCACAGGGTCATCAAAGGGTCGCCATGTGTTCAAGGGTCAAATCAAATCGCCATGTGTTCATATACGCCATGTGTTCACAGGGTCAGATGTGTTGTTCACAGGGTCATCATGCAGGGTCACCATGTTCACAGGGTCATCACAGGGTCGCCATGTGTTCACAGGGTCATCACAGGGTCGCCATGTGTTCACAGGGTCATCACAGGGTCGCCATGTGTTCACAGGGTCATCACAGGGTCATCACAGGGTCGCCATGTGTTCACAGGGTCATCACAGGGTCATCACAGGGTCGCCATGTGTTCACAGGGTCATCACAGGGTCGCCATGTGTTCATAGGGCCATCACAGGGTCGCCATGTGTTCATAGGGCCATCACAGGGTCGCCATGTGTTCACAGGGCCATCACAAAGTCGCCATGTGTTCACAGGGTCATCACAGGGTCGCCATGTGTTCACAGGGTCATCACAGGGTCGCCATGTGTTCACAGGGCCATCACAGGGTCGCCATGTGTTCACAGGGTCGCCATGTGTTCACAGGGTCATCACAGGGTCGCCATGTGTTCACAGGGCCATCACAGGGTCGCCATGTGTTCACAGGGTCGCCATGTGTTCACAGGGTCATCACAGGGTCGCCATGTGTTCACAGGGTCATCACAGGGTCACCATGTGTTCACAGGGTCATCACAGGGTCACCATGTGTTCACAGGGTCACCATGTGCAGGTAGCAGATAGCAGTTACTGTGGCAGTATTGATAGGAGCACAAGGTCACAGGAAATTACCAGCTAAAGACCACTACCATATCATTCTCTAAACAGGAAATGAGCAGCTAAACACCACTACCATATCCTTCTCCTGGTTTCCTGGACCCAGATGAAGCCTACTTCTCAACTAAAATCCCAATTGAAAGTGCATTTCAGTATAGAACTGGGCTTAAAGCTGGAATCAGTATTTGGTGAAATGGCCGCGTCGGTTTGCGATAAATACAGCACAGAATTTAGGCCTACTACAAACAATGGATGCTTTTTTCCCCTTGGATATCAATGCACACGCGATATAACAGCAGAGTATGTGTTTAGGGCTGGTACAATTACCGTACAACCGACCGCTATGGAGGAAGACTGTCATAAAAAAAAACATAATTTATGAACAGCTGACTGATGATGACAGGACGGCCGGGCATTCGTGCGGTCGGGTCCATATCTGCCATAAAATGAACTCTTAACAATGTGATGAAACTTTGTTGCCCCCAGCTGAAACAAGCAAGGCGTTGTAGCAAAAGATGAATAGAATGGGTTTGGAAACTACTTACTGCTTTACTCCTATGGTTCCTACAGAGACAGACAGACACATCAGACACCTGCAGGTTCAGACAGACAGACAGACACATCAGGCACCTGCAGGTTCAGACAGACAGACAGACACATCAGGCACCTGCAGGTTCAGACAGACAGACAGACAGACAGACAGACAGACAGACAGACAGACAGACAGACAGACAGACAGACAGACAGACAGACAGACACATCAGGCACCTGCAGGTTCAGACAGACAGACAGACAGAGACACATCAGGCACCTGCAGGTTCAGACAGACAGACAGACAGACAGACAGACAGACAGACAGACAGACAGACATCAGGCACCTGCAGGTTCAGACAGACAGACAGACACATCAGAGACAGACAGACAGACACATCAGGCACCTGCAGGTTCAGACAGACAGACAGACAGACAGACAGACAGACAGACAGACAGACAGACAGACAGACAGACACATCAGGCACCTGCAGGTTCAGACAGAGACAGACAGACACATCAGGCACCTGCAGGTTCAGACAGACAGACAGACAGACAGACAGACAGACAGACAGACAGACACATCAGGCACCTGCAGGTTCAGACAGACAGACAGACAGACACATCAGGCACCTGCAGGTTCAGACAGACAGACACATCAGGCACCTGCAGGTTCAGACAGACAGACAGACACATCAGGCACCTGCAGGTTCAGACAGACAGACAGACACATCAGGCACCTGCAGGTTCAGACAGACAGACAGACAGACACATCAGGCACCTGCAGGTTCAGACAGACAGACACATCAGGCACCTGCAGGTTCAGATAGACAGACAGACAGACACATCAGGCACCTGCAGGTTCAGACAGACAGACAGACACATCAGGCACCTGCAGGTTCAGACAGACAGACAGACAGACACATCAGGCACCTGCAGGTTCAGACAGACAGACACATCAGGCACCTGCAGGTTCAGACAGACAGACAGACACATCAGGCACCTGCAGGTTCAGACAGACAGACACATCAGGCACCTGCAGGTTCAGACAGACAGACAGACAGACACATCAGGCACCTGCAGGTTCAGACAGACAGACACATCAGGCACCTGCAGGTTCAGACAGACAGACAGACACATCAGGCACCTGCAGGTTCAGACAGACAGACACATCAGGCACCTGCAGGTTCAGACAGACAGACAGACACATCAGGCACCTGCAGGTTCAGACTGCCTGATGTGTCTGTCTGAACCTGCCTGATGTGTCTGTCTGAACCTGTCTGTCTGAACCTGTCTGTCTGAACCTGTCTGTCTGAACCTGTCTGTCTGAACCTGTCTGTCTGAACCTGTCTGTCTGAACCTGTCAGACAGACAGACAGACAGACAGACAGACAGACAGACAGACAGACAGACAGACAGACAGACAGACAGACAGACAGACAGACAGACAGACAGACAGGGGATATCACAGGATCAGATGACTGGATAGAAACATAGATCCCAGACTGTATAGCCAAATATTAAGTTCTGCTTTTCTTATGTGTCAAATACTTATGTTATGCAATAAAATGCAATTTAATTACTTAAAAATCATACAATGTGATTTTCTGGATTTTTGTTTTACATTCCGTCTCTCACAGTTGAAGTGTACCTATGATAAAAAATACATGTTTTGTAAGTAGGAAAACCTGCAAAATCGGCAGTGTATCAAATACTTGTTCTCCCCACTGTATATACACATTTGACAAGACGTGACATGTCAAGAGTTGGTAAATAAATAGGCTACCATATTTTGAGATTTCTGTCAAAGTCCCCAGTTGCTATATGTCTTTGTTGTAGAGAGCTGGGCCCCGAATGTCCCACACTTGATGGGCTTTTCTTTCTCGATCTGTCAAAGACAAGACATTTTTATGCTTGTCCATTACTGAGAATTTGTTAGATAGATTGCCTAAAAAAGGTTACTATTGTGTTTGGAAAATAAGGGACCAAATTGCTCTGACTAGGGTCCAAATAGCTCTGACTAGGGTCCATATAGCTCTGACTAGGGTCCATATTGCTCTGACTAGGGTCCATATTGCTCTGACTAGGGTCCAAATTGCTCTGGCTAGGGTCCAAATTGCTCTGGCTAGGATCCAAATTGCTCTGGCTAGGATCCAAATTGCTCTGGCTAGGATCCAAATTGCTCTGGCTAGGATCCAAATTGCTCTGGCTAGGACCCAAATTGCTCTGGCTAGGATCCAAATTGCTCTGGCTAGGATCCAAATTGCTCTGACTAGGGTCCATATAGCTCTGACTAGGATCCAAATAGCTCTGACTAGGTCCAAATAGCTCTGACTAGGGTCCATATAGCTCTGACTAGGGTCCATATAGCTCTGACTAGGGTCCATATAGCTCTGACTAGGGTCCATATAGCTCTGACTAGGGTCCATATAGCTCTGACTAGGGTCCATATAGCTCTGAAAAAGCTCTGACTAGGGTCCATATAGCTCTGACTAGGGTCCATATAGCTCTGTCTAGGGTCCATATAGCTCTGTCTAGGGTCCATATAGCTCTGACTAGGATCCATATAGCTCTGACTAGGATCCATATAGCTCTGACTAGGGTCCATATAGCTCTGACTAGGGTCCATATAGCTCTGACTAGGGTCCATATAGCTCTGACTAGGGTCCATATAGCTCTGACTAGGGTCCATATAGCTCTGACTAGGGTCCATATAGCTCTGACTAGGGTCCATATAGCTCTGACTAGGGTCCATATAGCTCTGACTAGGGTCCATATAGCTCTGACTAGGGTCCATATAGCTCTGACTAGGATCCATATAGCTCTGACTAGGATCCATATAGCTCTGACTAGGATCCATATAGCTCTGACTAGGATCCATATAGCTCTGACTAGGATCCATATAGCTCTGACTAGGGTCCATACGACTGTAAATGAAAGCATGTTTGCTGTTTGTGTATTTGTAGTTTTGACATGGCACTGTTAACAGTCAGGTGACAGTAGAAACCTCTGCACAATCTCTTCTGCAGTATCACAACGATGGTGGATAAATAAGATAAGTTTACTCATTTTGGAGAACAGAAAAATGTTAAGGTTTCTGTCTGTGTAAGTTGCCATTTGCTCTTCCTCCATAATATCAGACATGATCTCACTGTTCCTCCATAATATCAGACATGATCTCACTGTTCCTCCATAGTATCAGACATGATCTCACTGTTCCTCCATAATATCAGACATGATCTCACTGTTCCTCCATATCAGACATGATCTCACTGTTCCTCCATAATATCAGACATGATCTCACTGTTCCTCCATAATATCAGACATGATCTCACTGTTCCTCCATAATATCAGACATGATCTCACTGTTCCTCCATAATATCAGACATGATCTCACTGTTCCTCCATAATATCAGACATGATCTCACTGTTCCTCCATAATATCAGACATGATCTCACTGTTCCTTCATAATATCAGACATGATCTCACTGTTCCTCCATAATATCAGACATGATCTCACTGTTCCTCCATAATATCAGACATGATCTCACTGTTCCTCCATAATATCAGACATGATCTCACTGTTCCTCCATAATATCAGACATGATCTCACTGTTCCTCCATAATATCAGACATGATCTCACTGTTCCTCCATAGTATCAGACATGATCTCACTGTTCCTCCATAGTATCAGACATGATCTCACTGTTCCTCCATAGTATCAGACATGATCTCACTGTTCCTCCATAGTATCAGACATGATCTCACTGTTCCTCCAGTATCAGACATGATCTCACTGTTCCTCCATAGTATCAGACCTGATCTCACTGTTCCTCCATAATATCAGACATGATCTCACTGTTCCTCCATAATATCAGACATGATCTCACTGTTCCTCCATAATATCAGACATGATCTCACTGTTCCTCCATAATATCAGACATGATCTCACTGTTCCTCCATAGTATCAGACATGATCTCACTGTTCCTCCATAGTATCAGACATGATCTCACTGTTCCTCCATAATATCAGACATGATCTCACTGTTCCTCCATAATATCAGACATGATCTCACTGTTCCTCCATAATATCAGACATGATCTCACTGTTCCTCCATAGTATCAGACATGATCTCACTGTTCCTCCATAGTATCAGACATGATCTCACTGTTCCTCCATAATATCAGAATGATCTCACTGTTCCTCCAATCAGACATGATCTCACTGTTCCTCCATAATATCAGACATGATCTCACTGTTCCTCCATAATATCAGACATGATCTCACTGTTCCTCCATAGTATCAGACATGATCTCACTGTTCCTCCATAATATCAGACATGATCTCACTGTTCCTCCATAATATCAGACATGATCTCACTGTTCCTCCATAGTATCAGACATGATCTCACTGTTCCTCCATAGTATCAGACATGATCTCACTGTTCCTCCATAGTATCAGACATGATCTCACTGTCCTCCATAATATCAGACATGATCTCACTGTTCCTCCATAATATCAGACATGATCTCACTGTTCCTCCATAATATCAGACATGATCTCACTGTTCCTCCATAATATCAGACATGATCTCACTGTTCCTCCATAATATCAGACATGATCTCACTGTTCCTCCATAATATCAGACATGATCTCACTGTTCCTCCATAATATCAGACATGATCTCACTGTTCCTCCATAATATCAGACATGATCTCACTGTTCCTCCATAATATCAGACATGATCTCACTGTTCCTCCATAATATCAGACATGATCTCACTGTTCCTCCATCTAATATCAGACATGATCTCACTGTTCCTCCATAATATCAGACATGATCTCACTGTTCCTCCATATCAGACATGATCTCACTGTTCCTCCATAATATCAGACATGATCTCACTGTTCCTCCATAATATCAGACATGATCTCACTGTTCCTCCATAATATCAGACATGATCTCACTGTTCCTCCATAATATCAGACATGATCTCACTGTTCCTCCATATCAGACATGATCTCACTGTTCCTCCATAATATCAGACATGATCTCACTGTTCCTCCATAATATCAGACATGATCTCACTGTTCCTCCATAATATCAGACATGATCTCACTGTTCCTCCATAATATCAGACATGATCTCACTGTTCCTCCATACTCAGACATGATCTCACTGTTCCTCCATAGTATCAGACATGATCTCACTGTTCCTCCATAGTATCAGACATGATCTCACTGTTCCTCCATAGTATCAGACATGATCTCACTGTTCCTCCATAGTATCAGACATGATCTCACTGTTCCTCCATAGTATCAGACATGATCTCACTGTTCCTCCATAGTATCAGACATGATCTCACTGTTCCTCCATAATATCAGACATGATCTCACTGTTCCTCCATAATATCAGACATGATCTCACTGTTCCTCCATAATATCAGACATGATCTCACTGTTCCTCCATAATATCAGACATGATCTCACTGTTCCTCCATAGTATCAGACATGATCTCACTGTTCCTCCATAGTATCAGACATGATCTCACTGTTCCTCCATAATATCAGACATGATCTCACTGTTCCTCCATAATATCAGACATGATCTCACTGTTCCTCCATAATATCAGACATGATCTCACTGTTCCTCCATGCATATCAGACATGATCTCACTGTTCCTCCATAGTATCAGACATGATCTCACTGTTCCTCCATAGTATCAGACATGATCTCACTGTTCCTCCATAATATCAGACATGATCTCACTGTTCCTCCATAATATCAGACATGATCTCACTGTTCCTCCATAATATCAGACATGATCTCACTGTTCCTCCATAATATCAGACATGATCTCACTGTTCCTCCATAGTATCAGACATGATCTCACTGTTCCTCCATAATATCAGACATGATCTCACTGTTCCTCCATAATATCAGACATGATCTCACTGTTCCTCCATAATATCAGACATGATCTCACTGTTCCTCCATAGTATCAGACATGATCTCACTGTTCCTCCATAGTATCAGACATGATCTCACTGTTCCTCCATAGTATCAGACATGATCTCACTGTTCCTCCATAGTATCAGACATGATCTCACTGTTCCTCCATAATATCAGACATGATCTCACTGTTCCTCCATAATATCAGACATGATCTCACTGTTCCTCCATAGTATCAGACATGATCTCACTGTTCCTCCATAGTATCAGACATGATCTCACTGTCCTCCATAATATCAGACATGATCTCACTGTTCCTCCATAATACATGATCTCACTGTTCCTCCATAATATCAGACATGATCTCACTGTTCCTCCATAATATCAGACATGATCTCACTGTTCCTCCATAATATCAGACATGATCTCACTGTTCCTCCATAATATCAGACATGATCTCACTGTTCCTCCATAATATCAGACATGATCTCACTGTTCCTCCATAATATCAGACATGATCTCACTGTTCCTCCATAATATCAGACATGATCTCACTGTTCCTCCATAATATCAGACATGATCTCACTGTTCCTCCATAATATCAGACATGATCTCACTGTTCCTCCATAATATCAGACATGATCTCACTGTTCCTCCATAATATCAGACATGATCTCACTGTTCCTCCATAATATCAGACATGATCTCACTGTTCCTCCATATCAGACATGCTCATGCCAGAGAGGGAACTGCTGGCTCTGGTCTACTTGTTGTCCCCTCCCGCTTGCCCCACCCAGACCAGAATTATTTTTTGCCAGTGAGTTGTCTCGCCCTGGGTCACCTCCTCCGTGGGGTAGGGGCAATAAATAGACCAGAGTGGCCTTGCCACGATCAGAAAAAATTTAGGGAGTGGGGGCGTCTCGATTTCTCGACCCGACTCTGGTGTCACAAGGAAATGGTTTGCCAGCAGATCCGACCCACTTGCTTGATATGGCTCAGAAAACGTACCTCAATCCAGGGGTGAGAAATGCGTTGTACTCCGAATTGTCACTTCATCCCAACTGTTACAGAACGACTGGTAGTGTTACGGCTTTCTTCCGTCGAAGGAGGGTCGGACCAAAATGCAGCGTGGTTAGTTCGATACATGTTTAATGAAAATACAAAACACGATCAATACAAAACAACAAACGGAAACTGTGAAAACCTAATACAGCCTGTCTGGTGACAACTAACACAGAGACAGGAACAATCACCCACAAAACACACAGTGATACCCAGGCTACCTAAATATGGTTCCCAATCAGAGACAACGAGAATCACCTGACTCTCATTGAGAACCGCCTCAGGCAGCCATAGACTATGCTAGACACCCCTACTCAGCCACAATCTCAATACCTACGAAAAAACCCCTATACAAAAACACAACACAAAATAAACCCATGTCACACCCTGGCCTGACCAAATAAATATATAAACACAAAATACTAAGACCAGGGCGTGACAGGTAGTTAAGTAAACTGCCGTTTTCCTCACACTAGCTAGCAGTAGCCACAGCAGCCATTACATAGGACAGATAAATATGAGCCAGATATTTCACTGGATGTAGAAATGTGAAGCATCCGGTTCTGGTGTTTCCACTCACTACCAAATATGGTGATGAGAGGAAGCCCAGTGGGAGACGATGCAGCAAGATGGATTTAAATAAGAATTTGCAAATAAATGCTAGAACGCACCAATAAGATCTCACTAGCTCCAGCTTGGCTCTGCCCACCTCCTTGCTTGTTCTGCCCACTATGATTCATTTGCTCCCATTGGAAAGGATAGGCTCTGGTCTATCTTGGGTCAGTTATTTAAAAAAATATTTGATTGCGTTGAACAACAAAAGGAGTTGATTAGCTGACACTGACAATCCAAAATAGCTTCTATTACCTACCCTGGGGTGGCAGGGTAGCCTAGTGGTTAGAGTGTTGGACTAGCAACCGGAAGGTTGCAAGTTTAAATCCCCCGAGCTGACAAGGTACAAATCTGTCGTTCTGCCCCTGAACAGGCAGTTAACCCACTGTTCCTAGGCCGTCATTGAAAATAAGAATTTGTTCTTAACTGATTTGCCTAGTAAAATAAAGGTATAAAATAAATAAAATGTGTTTCCTGAAGCTTCACTTCACAGAAGACTGCTCTGCATTTTTATTTTATTTATTTATTTATTTTTATTTATTTTATTTCACCTTTATTTAACCAGGTAGGCTAGTTGAGAACAAGTTCTCATTTACAACTGCGACCTGGCCAAGATAAAGCATAGCAGTGTGAGCAGACAACACAGAGTTACACATGGAATAAACAATTAACAAGTCAATAACACAGTAGAAAACAAAGGGGGGAGTCTATATACAATGTGTGCAAAAGGCATGAGGAGGTAGACGAATAGTTACAATTTTGCAGATTAACACTGGAGTGATAAATGATCAGATGGTCATGTGCAGGTAGAGATATTGGTGTGCAAAAGAGCAGAAAAGTAAATAAATAAAAACAGTATGGGGATGGGGTAGGTGAAAATGGGTGGGCTATTTACCAATAGACTATGTACAGCTGCAGCGATCGGTTAGCTGCTCAGATAGCTGATGTTTGAAGTTGGTGAGGGAGATAAAAGTCTCCAACTTCAGCGATTTTTGCAAATCGTTCCAGTCACAGGCAGCAGAGTACTGGAACGAAAGGCGGCCAAATGAGGTGTTGGCTTTAGGGATGATTAGTGAGATACACCTGCTGGAGCGCGTGCTACGGATGGGTGTTGCCATCGTGACCAGTGAACTGAGATAAGGCGGAGCTTTACCTAGCATGGACTTGTAGATGACCTGGAGCCAGTGGGTCTGGCGACGAATATGTAGCGAGGGCCAGCCGACTAGAGCATACAAGTCGCAGTGGTGGGTGGTATAAGGTGCTTTAGTGACAAAACGGATGGCACTAGGTATCTTAGTACATTTTTTTATTTTTATTTTTTATGTTAAACCTAGAGCTAATAAAGCTTTGCTCCAATGTTTGGCTCTTGTGGATCTTGTACTCTGCCCTTGTGGTTGTTTTTATCCTGGGAGGACCTCCTCTTCATCATCAACTCTTCAGAGTCACGACAGAGTCCTTCATCGCTGGCGGCCTGGAGGCTGTCGAAGGTCCCCTGTCTCTCCCCATTGGTCCTCAGGGTCTTCTCTTGCCTCCTCCTCCTCTTACACTGCTCCGTACAGCGGTCCAGGCAGCTGAACGTACATCTGGTGTCGGTGGTGCAGGCGTACATCCCCACAGGCACCGCCAGCACCATGGCGCACATGATCACGATAATATGGATGAACTTCTCCCGTTGTTCCAGCTGGCTGATGTCACTTCCTGTTAAGAACACGATGCACTGACCGGCGCGAGGCGTCTGGTTCTTCAGCGTCACACACACCTCGTATTTAGTAACCGGTAGGAGGTCGTTGACCTCATAGGTGTTGATGCCCGGCCCGATGTATGTCAACTCCTTTTTCTCAGAGTGGTATTTCCCCAAGTGGATGGTGAACCAGGTCTCTGCAGGGTTGTCCGTCGCAGCGTACCACTCCAGAGTGATGCCGTAGACCGTCTGCTTGGAGATGCGAATGTCAATGTAGACGTTCTCGTCGACTGAGGACAGGGAGAACGGGGGACGAGACATGGCGGCACCGCCGGAGGAGGAGGCGTTGAAAGACTTGATGTTGATCAGGAAACTGACGGAGAAGTTGCCGATAAAGATGTTGACGAAGGTAAAATAAAAAAAATTGATGGCATGAGGACGAAATGGGCAGTTTTCTAGAAAAACTAGCAGTTGCTAAATGTTCTCGGTGTAACAGTTGGGATAATGGGACAATTGGAAGGTCAACACATTTTCGATCCCTGGATTGAGGAACATTTTCCGAGCCGGCATAGTAGCGTTACACAGAAAGCCTGTCTTACCCAATTGTAAGCAAACGGTCGCATCTGCTGGCTTAGGGGATGGGGTCCTTGTGCTACCCCCGTTGTTATGGTAACAAAAGGTACCCAACGACTTTTCTAGAACATTTGCTAAAAGCTTGAGCTAGAAAACAATTCACAAACAATACAAAATTAGCATCACTCCGGTGCCCCTTGCACTGACAGACAAACTTTGCACTGCAGGGAATCAATTTGCTGTCAAACACTGTGTCGTTCAAACTTCTGAACGTGAGCTGTAATTTGTGGCGTCGACATTTCTTCCCTGTTATGACAATGTTGATGTTATAACGAGATAATAATATAATATAACAATGAATAATAACGATTTTCTACAGACACTAACAATGGCATGAATGGCCCCCACCTCTTCCGCACAGAGGCTTCCAGTTTCACCTGGTGAAAAACATCAAATACAATATAATATATGATTACTTGAGAATGTCGTTTTATTTTCCATATGATAACATAACATTCACTAACAAATATGTATAGAAATGACTATATTCAACAACAACAACAATAAATCCATCCATACACTGCATTCAAGCTCGTGCTAAACAGTCTTGGGATTTTCATTTTTTTTATATATGTTTTTTATTATGAACACAACAAATACAAAAACAGAAATATAACAAGAGTACATAAACCTAACAGAATACATGTTCAATTTGTTAGAAAGTTTTACCTATGGCTTTATTGTTTTAAAAAAAACTTTTACTGATAATTTCAAAATAATATTTAAATTCTTTAATCTTAAATAACGTGAAGAGGGGTTTGTTCTCCGCACACTTCATTTTATGGATAAAGAATCTTTCATGAAAAATAAACAAATGAACAATGAGAGTGAAAACAGGGTCCACAACATCATCAGAAGCTGTGTTTGCTAATGTGCACGTATGTCATATTACTGTAACGGCAACGTGATGACTAATTTATAACTGTGTATTACTTCCTATCACCTTGTATCAGGGAGGTTCTGATGAGACCATAACGCGGTTGTCCCCGCCCACAGGTACAGTATATTCCTCTGAATGAGAGAACTGCCAAAAGTACATTCATAGCCAAGTCAGATTCAAACCTCAAAATAAGAAATGTGGAAATTAAAGTAAGTGCAATGAGTGACGATATAGTCCTCTGATAGTCTTGGAGAGCTTCAGTGAGTCATAGATGAGTGTCTTATGTCAGTGGCGACACGTCATTCAGGGCAGGTGAGGCAGAGCCTGTTTTGAGGCCCACATTTTTTGCAAAAATTAACAACAAATAAAATAAAATGTATATTTTTTTTTGTTGTTGGGGGAGGGTGGGGGGCTTGCCTGTTTTACAATGATATTTTGGCATTAATACGTGTCACATATCAGTTTGCAAGCAATGTAAAAAATATATATAATTGAATTAATTAAACTGCATACAAACAGGCAGCTCCAAAATGCAGGTGTTTCAGCCTAGTTCAGTGCTTCTCCTGTCTTATCCGGTGTCCTGTGTGAATTTAAGTATGCTCTCTCTAATTCTCTCTTTCTCTCTCTCTTTCGGACGACCTGAGACCTAGGACCATGTCTCAGGACTACCTGGCATGATGACTCCTTGCTGTCCCCAGTCCACCTGGCCGTGCTGCTGCTCCAGTTTCAACTGTTCTGCCTGTGGCTATGGAACCCTGACCTGTTCACCGGACGTGCTACCTGTCCCAGACCTGCTGTTTTCAACTCTCTAGAGACAGTAGGAGTGGTAGAGATACTCTTAATGATCGGCTATGAAAAGCCAACTGACATTTACTCCTGAGGTGCTGACTTGCTGCACCCTTGACAACTACTGTGATTATTATTATCGGACCATGCTGGTAATTTATGAACATTTGAACATCTTGGCCATGTTCTGTTATAATCTCCACCCGGCACAGCCAGAAGAGAACTGGCCACCCCTCATAGCCTGGTTCCTCTCTAGGTTTCTTCCTAGGTTTTGGCCTTTCTAGGTAGTTTTTCCTAGCCACCGTGCTTCTACACCTGCATTGCTTGCTGTTTGGGGTTTTAGGATGGGTTTCTGTACAGCACTTTGAGATATCAGCTGATGTACGAAGGGCTATATAAATTTGATTTGATAGAAGGTAGGAGGACCTTAATAAGATCGTCTTTCATTTCAGACGTGTAAAGACACGGGCTATCGGGGGAAAGGAGGGAAAGGAGGAGACCACTAGTTCAGAGCTAGCTGGAGGATAGCAGGGAAAGGAGGAGACCACTAGATCAGAGCTATCTGGAGGATAGCAGGGAAAGGAGGAGACCACTAGATCAGAGCTAGCTGGAGGATAGCAGGGAAAGGAGGAGACCACTAGTTCAGCGCTATCGGGAGGATAGCAGGGAAAGGAGGAGACCACTCAGCTGGAGGATAGCAGGGAAAGGAGGAGACCACTAGTTCAGCGCTATCGGGAGGATAGCAGGGAAAGGAGGAGACCACTAGTTCAGCGCTATCTGGAGGATAGCAGGGAAAGGAGGAGACCACTAGTTCAGCGCTATCGGGAGGATAGCAGGGAAAGGAGGAGACCACTAGTTCAGCGCTATCGGGAGGATAGCAGGGAAATGAGGCAGAACAACAGTTTTCCGCTGTGCTGTAAGGGGTTTTTTCCCTTGAAGGAGAGGAGGACCAAAATGCGGCGTGGTAAGTCTCCATGGTTGTTTATTAAACACATAAACTGAACACTCATACAAAACAGTACCGTGTGGTGTAAAACACAGACACAGAAACAATCACCCACAAACAAAGAGTGAAACCCAGGCTACCTAAGTATGATTCTCAATCAGAGACAACTAACGACACCTGCCTCTGATTGAGAACCATACTAGGCCAAACACAGAAAAACAACCTAGAAACACAAAACATAGAATGCCCACCCAACACACGTCCTGACCCATTCAAACAAACAAATAACACAAATACTAGGGTCAGAACATGACATGTGCTAACATAATTGCAAAAGGGTTTTCTAATGATCAATTAGCCTTTTAAAATGATGTACTTGGATTAGCTAACACAACGTGGCATTGGAACACAGGAGTGATGGTTGCTGATAATGGGCCTCTGTACTCCTATGTAGATATTCCATTTAAAAAATCAGCTGTTTCCAGCAACAATAGTCATTTACAACATTAACAATGTCTACACTGTATTTCTGATCAATGTTAAGTTATTTTAATGGACAAAAAAATGTGCTTTAAAAAAAAAACAAGTACATTTTTGAACGCCACAAATATGACTTAATGTTAATACATATGTGAAAACTGTAATGTGAAACTGTTACTTTTTTGTGAGACTGTCGTGGCTGCCATCTTGGTCCATTAACCATCACACCAGGGAAACAGACCCCCCTCCCCCTCCCTACACACCAGGGAAACAGAACCCCCCTACACACCAGGGAAACAGACACCCCCTCCCCCTCCCTACACACCAGGGAAACAGAACCCCCCTACACACCAGGGAAACAGACCCCCCCCCCCCTCCCTACACACCAGGGAAACAGAACCCCTACACACCAGGGAAACAGACCCCCCTCCCTACACACCAGGGAAACAGAACCCCCCTCCCTACACACCAGGGAAACAGAACCCCCTCCCTACACACCAGGGAAACAGACCCCCCCTCCCCCTCCCTACACACCAGGGAAACAGAACCCCCCCTCCCTACACACCAGGGAAACAGAACCCCCTACAGACCAGGGAAACAGAACCCCCCTACACACCAGGGAAACAGAACCCCCTACACACCAGGGAAACAGACCCCCTCCCTCCCCCTACACACTAGGGAAACAGAACCCCCCCCTACAGACCAGGGAAACAGAACCCCCCTACACACCAGGGAAACAGACCCCCCTCCCTCCCCCTACACACCAGGGAAACAGAACCCCCCCCTACAGACCAGGGAAACAGAACCCCCCCCTACAGACCAGGGAAACAGAACCCCCTCCCTACCCCTACAGGAAACAGACCCCCTACACAGGGAAACAGAACCCCCTACAGACCAGGGAAACCCCCCCTACACACCAGGGAAACAGACCACCCCTCCCCTACACACCAGGGAAACAGACCCCCCCCTCCCTGCACACCAGGGAAACAGAACCCCCCCCCTACACACCAGGGAAACAGAACCCCCCTCCTACACACCAGGGAAACAGAACCCCCCTCCTACACCAGGGAAACAGAACCCCCCCCTCCTACACACCAGGGAAACAGAACCCCCACTACACACCAGGGAAACAGAACCCCCTCCTACACACCAGGGAAACAGAACCCCCCTCCTACACACCAGGGAAACAGAACACCCCCCTCCCTCCTACACACCAGGGAAACAGAACCCCCCTCCTACACACCAGGGAAACAGAACCCCCTCCTACACACCAGGGAAACAGAACCCCCCCTCCTACACACCAGGGAAACAGAACCCCCCTCCTACACACCAGGGAAACAGACCCCCCTCCCTCCTACACACCAGGGAAACAGAACACCCCCCTCCCTCCTACACACCAGGGAAACAGAACCCCCCTCCTACACACCAGGGAAACAGAACCCCCCTCCTACACACCAGGGAAACAGAACCCCCCCCCTCCTACACACCAGGGAAACAGAACACCCCCCTCCCTCCTACACACCAGGGAAACAGAAACCCCCCTCCTACACACCAGGGAAACAGAATCCCCCCCTCCCTCCTACACACCAGGGAAACAGAACCCCCTCCCTCCTACACACCAGGGAAACAGAACCCCCTCCCTCCTACACACCAGGGAAACAGAACCCCCTCCCTCCTACACACCAGGGAAACAGAACCCCCCCCTCCTACACACCAGGGAAACAGAACCCCCCTCCTACACACCAGGGAAACAGAACCCCCCTCCTATACACCAGGGAAACAGAGTGATCACACAAAGCCGATACTTACAATGTTTCAAAGTGTATTTATTTGTTATTGTCATACAGTATCACGTTTCCAACAGTCTCACAGCATCAGATGCAGAATGCAGAGAAAAGGGGAAAAAGAAATCTCAAACTTAAACCATTTTCATTTTCCACATCCTAAAAAAACAACAACAAAAAACAGTCTCCTTCAAAAGAAATTTGAAAAAGTAGCAGTTACAAAACTAAGGAGCAGTCTGGAACTATAAGGACAACAGAACAGAAAGATGGAACTGCATAAATACATATATACAAAAACCAACAGCATCATATCTCCCCGTGAAAGCAGAGTGCAGTGTGTAGCAGTTGACGCAGGAAACAGACCTTTCCAAACCCACCTATCAGGTCACTCAAAGCCAACCCGACAACAAATCACTGGTGTCCAAACCCACCTATCAGGTCACTCAAAGCCAACCCGACCTCAAATCACTGGTGTCCAAACCCAGCTATCAGGTTACTCAAAGCCAACCCGACACCAAATCACTGGTGTCCAAACCCACCTATCAGGTCACTCAAAGCCAACCCGACAACAAATCACTGGTGTCCAAACCCACCTATCAGGTCACTCAAAGCCAACCCGACACCATTTTGTTTTTACATTTTGCCAGGGATGCCCACCTCCCCTTTAAATACGGTAGTTCGGTAAATGCTTGTGTTAATCTCCCTGCTTTTAATACCGCAGAGGGAGAGGGACGATGAGGCGTTCGTGATAGGAAAACAAGTAGTGAAAGAAGAAACATTCAAATATACACCATCCCATGTCGAGTAACTCCGTTGTTACATTGGAAAGAACCCTGTAGTTTAACATCACTATTCAGGAGGGCTTTGACATCTAACTAAGCAACCTAATCTAGTATACACAGTGTATACACTGAGTGGACAAAACATTAGGAACACCTAACTACTCTATCCGTTGACGTAGGCTGACCAGGTGAAGGATATGATCCCTTATTGAAGTCGATTATTAAATCTACTTCCTCGTGAGTGGCGCAGCAGTCTAATGCACTGCATCTCAGTGCTAGAGGCATCACTACAGACCCGGGTTCGATCTCGGGCTGTATCATAACCGTCCGTGATCGGGCGGCACACAATTGTCAGTGTCGTCCGGGTTAGTGGAGGGTTTGTCCCGGGGTAGGCCGTCATTGTAAAATAAGAATTTGTTCTTATTTTACAATGGTTTTTCCATGCTCAACAGTGTCCCGTGTGTATCAAGAATGGTCCACCACTCAAAGAATATCCAGCCAACTTGATACAACTGTGGGAAGCAATGGAGTCAACATGGACCAGCATCCCTGTGGAACCCTTTCAACACCTTGTAGAGTCCATGTCCTGACGAATTTAGGCTGTTTTGAGGGCAAAGAGTGGGGGGTGGGTGCAACTCAATATTAGGATGGTGTTCTTAATGTTTTGTACACTCAGTGTCTATTGGTTACAAAACTAACAATGCGGCCTACAGTTGTCTCAATACGATGCCGTAGCATTATTTATACCATGGCATTGTTGGATAGTCGTTTCTGATTGGCTTGAAGGGCATTCTAGAGCGTGCATTATTTCCCTATAACACACAGTATATCAACATGGTAGAATTCAATGGCTATAGTTCATTCTTACATGTTCTATGTTTAAGCTGCTTTTAAAAACAAAAGTTTATTTGAAAAACGGCATTGTTGAATTAGATTTTCATTATAGCAAGCTTGGACCGATGGTTTGCTTAATAACTAAACTAGCAAGTCTGTTTGTTTGGTTCCCGTGGCAACTTTCTATCTACTTTGCAAATGAACACATTTCTAGCGGCAAACGTGTTTAATTTATAGCTGTGGTATAAAAGGAATAATCAACTCAGGC
Source organism: Oncorhynchus tshawytscha (assembly GCF_018296145.1). Taxonomy (NCBI): domain Eukaryota; kingdom Metazoa; phylum Chordata; class Actinopteri; order Salmoniformes; family Salmonidae; genus Oncorhynchus; species Oncorhynchus tshawytscha. Next base: position 43,647,167 of record NC_056453.1, read on the forward strand.
TCTCTGGAAAATAGTGCAATTCAGTGGAAGGTTAGTTTCGCTCCGCTGGCGCGGCGTGGAACACACCTTCCACGTCGTGCATTATTGTCCATAGAACGTATCTTGTTGATTATCCCTTACATGTTGTCTCAAAAACACACTGACATTTACAATCTATGTCGAGAATTTTTTTCCATCTCGATGTCATTAGGCTCAGGATATTCCTCCAAACTTCAGTTCAAAATGTAATACAATAGATTTTCATAGATGCGCTCCATGACTTGAAGAGAGATTCTTCAACTTGAGTGATGCGCTCTAGGCCACTTTATTCAAGGTGCAACTGAAACGTGACTATTCCAAAACCCTCCGAAAGACACACACACACACAGGTTGGAGCAGCCTTACCACCGAGCCCGTGGAGCAGTTGCTGTACGGGGTTAAGTGCCTTGCTCAAGATCACAACGGCAGGCAATGGCATCTAGGATGTGATACCAACAACCATCTCGTTGCCTGTTCACTTCCCAAACGATTTTTCCCATCAGACCTCGGGTTTCAAACTGGCAACCCTCTGGATGCTGGCGAACCTCTAACTGCCAGACTGACTACCTGTGACTTTGGATTGGGTGACTGTTATGTAGACCGATACAGACTGTTCAACGTAAAAACATGTCATCAAAGTCAATAAATGACAAAAACATTTTCTTGGCATGTATCTCTACTTGACATTTCGTTGTTTTTTTCTTCCAGAAAGTCTGACAAGAAACAGAATAATAATTTCCGACAATATAAGTAACTATAAATAAAGCACTCATGTTACAATAACATTATATTGTATGTTTCATGATTGGAATTTTAACTAATCTAATCACAACTTGCTCAAGAGGATGGAAATGGAACAAAAGAAATGGCTGTTTATTTGTGAAAATAAAATGTGCATCTAGCCATCATGTGATGACGTAGGGAACGCTTGACGTATCACACACTAGTCATCCATCACCGACAGCGACGTGGATAGTTCATAGTAATAACAATATCAGCTGGTTTCTGGGTATGTCCTGGTTGGCACTTCACACCCTACTTTTTTCAATTGTAACTGAAATCAAGTATTATTTATTTAATGTAACACCTCAGATAACGTCACATTTAACCACGAGAGAGCCATTATAGATATACATGAGTATTTGTGTATTTTAAAAAAAAAGAGACCAGAACGAAAATAAAATAAAATAAATTTAAATAACAAAGAAAAAAATGAACTAAATATAAACAAGCAAACATTTCTCCCCCTCCCTCCTCCATTGAACTGGGATGTTCTTTCCAAACAAGAATATCTGTCTTTCTTCGCGTTATTGAGAGGAGTTCAACAACACAGTTGGCTTCGCGAGGCTCGTGCTTTCTTAAGAAAAAAAGTGGCTTCAAGGAGAGAGAGAATACTTCCATTGAAATACACAGAGAGCGTTTGTCAGATGTCTTGAGCAGATCTTCAGAGACAGACGGAGAAGAAAGCGAGGGGGGGGAGAGGAGCGGAGGGACGGGCTCACACGTCCACCACCATCTTTTTGTGTATGTCAAGGCCACCCACCACCTAGGAGAAGAGAGGCGGAACACAAGTATTGAGTTAGAATTGTTATTCTAGTTCGAATTCTAATTCCAATTCTTCAAATGAAGTCACACAATCCCTCCACAACAACTTGCTCCAGCTCAAACCAATTATAACCATGGTCCAATCAGCTCAAACCAATTATAGCCATGGTCCAATCAGCTCAAACCAATTATAACCATGGTCCAACCAGCTCAAACCAATTATAACCATGGTCCAATCAGCTCAAACCAATCATAACCATGGTCCAATCAGCTCAAACCAATTATAACCATGGTCCAACCAGCTCAAACCAATTATAACCATGGTCCAATCAGCTCAAACCAATTATAACCATGGTCCAATCAGCTCAAACCAATTATAACCATGGTCCAACCAGCTCAAACCAATTATAACCATGGTCCAATCAGCTCAAACCAATCATAACCATGGTCCAACCAGCTCAAACCAATCATAACCATGGTCCAACCAGCTCAAACCAATTATAACCATGGTCCAACCAGCTCAAACCAATTATAACCATGGTCCAATCAGCTCAAACCAATCATAACCATGGTCCAACCAGCTCAAACCAATCATAACCATGGTCCAACCAGCTCAAACCAATTATAACCATGGTCCAACCAGCTCAAACCAATTATAACCATGGTCCAATCAGCTCAAACCAATTATAACCATGGTCCAACCAGCTCAAACCAATTATAACCATGGTCCAACCAGCTCAAACCAATTATAACCATGGTCCAACCAGCTCAAACCCAAAAATAATACTCACACAAGGACAGAGCATTTTAGTTGAAGGCTTTAGAGAAATGTTCCAAATATGGCTCATTCAGGAGATTGAAACAGAATACAGACCTTTCACTGGGCCTCCCGGGTGGCACAGTGGTCTAGGGCACTGCATCACAGTGCTAGCTGTGCCACCAGAGACTCTGGGTTCGCGACTGGGAGGTCCATGGGGCGACGCACAATTGGCCTAGTGTCATCCGGGTTAGGCCGGTAGGGATATCCTTGTCTCATCGCGCACTAGTGACTCCTGTGGCAGGCCGGGCGCAGTGCACGCTAACCAGGTCGCCAGGTGCATGGTGTTTCCGCCGACACATTGGTGCGGCTGGCTTCCGGGTTGGTTGCGCGCTGTGTTAAGAAGCAGTGCGGCTTGGTTGGGTTGTGTTTTGGAGGACGCACGGCTTTCGACCTTTCGACGTCTCTCCCGAGCCCGTACGGGAGTTGTAGCGATGAGACAAGATCGTAACTACTAACAATTGGATAGCACGAAATTGGGGAGAAAAGGGGGTAAAATTCAAAACAAAATAATACTGACCTTTCAGATAGAAACTGGCTCGAGTCATGTCATCTACACATAGCACTTCTAATGTTACACTAAATACGTGTTTCCCCCTCGTCAATCTACACACAATACTTCTTGGGTATGACGCTACAAGCTTGGCACACCTGTATTTGGGGAGTTTCTCCCGTTCTTCTCTGCAGATCCTCTCAAGTTCTGTCAGGTTGGATGGGGATTGTAGCTGCACAGCCATTTTCAGGTCTCTCCAAAGATGTTTGATTGGGTTCAAGTCCGGGCTCTGGCTGGGCCACTTAAGAACATTCAGAGTCTTGTCCCGAAGACTTGTCCTGTTGGAAGGTGAACCTTTGCCCCCAGTCTGAGCTTCTGGAGCAGGTTTTCATCAAGGATCTCTCTGTACTTTTCCCTGTTCATATTTGCCTTGATCCTGACTAGTCTCCCAGTCCCTGAGCTGAAAAACATCTCCACGGCATGATGCTGCCGCCACCTTGCTTCACCGTAGGGATGGTGCCAGGTTTCCTCCAGACATCATGCTTGGCATTCAGGCCAGAGAGTTCAATCTTGGTTTCATCAGACAAGAGAATCTTGTTTCTCATGGTCTGAGAGTCTTTAGATGCCTTTTGGCTCCAAGCTGGCTGTCATGAGGAGTGGCTTCATTCTTTCTGGTCACTCTACCATTAAGGTCTGATTGGTGGAGTTTTGCAGAGACAATTGTCCTTCTGGAAGGTTCTCCCATCTCCACAGAACTCTAGAGCTCTGTCAGAATGACCATCGGGTTCCTGGTCACCTCCCTGACCAATGCCCTTCTCCCCAATTGCTCAGTTTGGCCGGGTGGCCAGCTCTAGGAAGAGTCTTGGTGATTCCAAACTTCTTCCATTTAAGAAAAATGGAGTCCACTGTGTTCTTGGGGACCTTCAATGCTGCTGTGCCTCGACACAATCCTGTCTAGTAGCTCCACGTACCATTTCTTCAACCTCAAGGCTTAGTTTTTGCTCTGACATGCACTGTCAACTGTGGGATCTTATATACTGTAGATACTGTAGGTGTGTGCCTTTCCAAATCATGTCCAATCAATTGAATTTACCACAGGTGGACTCCAGTCAAGTTGTAGAAACATCTCAAGGATGATCAATGGAAACAGGATGAACCTGAGCTCAATTTCGAGCCTCATAGTCTCATCAATTTTGCCATTATGGGGTATTGTGTGTAGATTGGTGAGGATTTTTATTTATTTAATCCATTTTAGAATAAGGCTGTAACATTACAAAAATGTGGAAAAAATTAAGGGATCGGGAAATACTGTAAAAAAAAAAAAAGAATGATCCCTTGACTAGAATACAGTATTTACATATGAAGTGGACAGCAGTAGTTATATAGGATGAACTAGAATACAGTATATACATATGAAGTGGACAACAGGATGAACCATGACTAGAATACAGTATTTACATATGAAGTGGACAACAGGATGAACCATGACTAGAATACAGTATTTACATATGAAGTGGACAGCAGGATGAATCATGACTAGAATACAGTATTTACATATGAAGTGGACAACAGGATGAACCATGACTAGAATACAGTATTTACATATGAAGTGGACAGCAGGATGAACCATGACTAGAATACAGTATTTACATATGAAGTGGACAGCAGGATGAATCATGACTAGAATACAGTATTTACATATGAAGTGGACAACAGGATGAACCATGACTAGAATACAGTATTTACATATGAAGTGGACAGCAGGATGAATCATGACTAGAATACAGTATTTACATATGAAGTGGACAACAGGATGAACCATGACTAGAATACAGTATTTACATATGAAGTGGACAGCAGGATGAATCATGACTAGAATACAGTATTTACATATGAAGTGGACAACAGGATGAACCATGACTAGAATACAGTATTTACATATGAAGTGGACAACAGTAGTTATATAGGATGAACCATGACTAGAATACAGTATATACATATGAAGTGGACAGCAGGATGAACCATGACTAGAATACAGTATTTACATATGAAGTGGACAACAGGATGAACCATGACTAGAATACAGTATTTACATATGAAGTGGACAGCAGGATGAACCATGACTAGAATACAGTAAATATAGTACATATGAAGTGGACAACAGTAGTGATATAGGATGAACCATGACTAGAATACAGTATATACATATGAATGGACAACAGTAGTTATATAGGATGAACCATGACTAGAATACAGTATTTACATATGAAGTGGACAGCAGTAGTTATATAGGATGAACCATGACTAGAATACAGTATATACATATGAAGTGGACAACAGGATGAACCATGACTAGAATACAGTATATACATATGAAGTGGACAGCAGGATGAACCATGACTAGAATACAGTATATACATATGAAGTGGACAACAGGATGAACCATGACTAGAATACAGTATTTACATATGAAGTGGACAGCAGTAGTTATATATGATGAACCATGACTAGAATACAGTATATAGATATGAAGTGGACAACAGTAGTTATATAGGATGAACTAGAATACAGTATTTACATATGAAGTGGACAACAGTAGTTATATAGGATGAACCATGACTAGAATACAGTATATCCATATGAAGTGGACAGCAGGATGAACCATGACTAGAATACAGTATTTACATATGAAGAGGACAGCAGTAGTTATATAGGATGAACCATGACTAGAATACAGTATATACATATGAAGTGGACAACAGGATGAACCATGACTAGAATACAGTATTTACATATGAAGTGGACAGCAGGATGAACCATGACTAGAATACAGTATATACATATGAAGTGGACAACAGTAGTTATGATAGGATGAACTAGAATACAGTATTTACATATGAAGTGGACAGTAGTTATATAGGATGAACCATGACTAGAATACAGTATATACATATGAAGTGGACAGCAGGATGAACCATGACTAGAATACAGTATTTACATATGAAGTGGACAGCAGTAGTTATATAGGATGAACCATGACTAGAATACAGTATATACATATGAAGTGGACAGCAGGATGAACCATGACTAGAATACAGTATTTACATATGAAGTGGACAGCAGGATGAACCATGACTAGAATACAGTATATACATATGAAGTGGACAGCAGGATGAACCATGACTAGAATACAGTATTTACATATGAAGTGGACAGCAGGATGAACCATGACTAGAATACAGTATATACATATGAAGTGGACAGCAGGATGAACCATGACTAGAATACAGTATTTACATATGAAGTGGACAACAGGATGAACCATGACTAGAATACAGTATTTACATATGAAGTGGACAGCAGGATGAACCATGACTAGAATACAGTATTTACATATGAAGTGGACAGCAGGATGAACCATGACAAAAGGTACGTAGACATTGATGTGACCAGTGTCCAATGTCTCTATATACATTGGGGCAGCAATCTCTAAGGTGTAACCCCCCGAATAGTGTTGCACAGTTCTGGAACATTTTGTCATGCTCTATCCCTGCTTGTTCCTTCCAGATCCCAGGATTCCTCCAATCAGAACTTTGGAAAAATGTCAAGGGATTTTCTTTAACCACCCCAACACGGTTCCCCCTGGACAACACAGTTCCCCCGGACAACACAGTTCCCCCGGGACAAAACAGCTCCCCGGACAACACAGTTCCCCCCGGACAACACAGTTCCCCCTGGACAGCACAGTTCCCCGGACAACACAGTTCCCCGGACAACACAGTTCCCCCCGGACAACACAGTTCCCCGGACAACACAGTTCCCCGGACAACACAGTTAGACCTCAGACTTACTAAGCAGAACTCTTCGAAGGATATCCTGCCATCTCCGTCCTTGTCTGCGTTGATGATGGTCTTGTCCACAATCTGCTGCAGCTGGGTGTCCTTCAGGTTGTTTCCTACCATCATCTTCAGCACCTGGAAGAGCTCTCCGTTGGAGATGTAGCCATCCTTGTCCATGTCGTAGATCCGGAAGGCAACTAGAGAGGGGAGGAGAGGGGGGAGGTAGAGGGAGGGGTGGAGAGGATGGGAGAAAGAGGTGTAGGAGGGAGTATGCAGGAATGCGCGTGTAAATAGATAACAGTGGTTTGAACACAGAGCTTTGTTTTGGTGTTTCGGAGAACGCCTCATCATTAACCATCAGGCATTCTGTTTCTACTGTGGCGACTGGAGGAGGGGAAGGAAGCAGGAACGTGTGTAAATACAGAATAAACAACCACATAGCGCTTTTGGTTTTGTCTTTGTAGTACACATCGTTGTAACTTTGTATGGTGAAACGGTGTGTAGATGGAGAGGAAGTAGCGGAGATGGATTTGCAGTAGATTTGTCTACTTACACCGAAGCTTTGACTCCTTGTCCCCCTTGACACTGAACTGTGAGACTCCCTCGATGAATTCTGATAGGGGGGAGAGATGGTTTAGAGTTAGTTAGACTTCATATGACTGCTTGTATGCAGCCTATGCTAGACTTTTTAAATGCACTACGGGAGCGATCATATGCAAATGCAGTACTTTATGCATTCATAAGTCTCTTCGTAAACACAACAGCAGACTACTACTTGGGGCTAAATTCAATCCAATCCCATCGCTCCGTTTCGGGCTTTGCATCTTTTAGAACGCAATTAACAGTAAACGTGGCATATGTCGGATCAATTGCGAATGACCTTGAAACATCAATCACGCTATAAAGTGGATCTTCAGCTGTCCGGATTGAATCTGGGCCTAAAGTAATAATAGTTGTGACTGTCCTGTGTTCAGGTGATCTAGTTGTGACTGGCCTGTGTTCAGGTGATCTAGTTGTGACTGGCCTGTGTTCAGATGATCTTGTTGTGACTGTCCTGTGTTCAGGTGATCTAGTTGTGACTGTCCTGTGTTCAGGTGATCTAGTTGTGACTGGCCTGTGTTCAGATGATCTTGTTGTGACTGTCCTGTGTTCAGGTGATCTAGTTGTGACTGTCCTGTGTTCAGGTGATCTAGTTGTGACTGGCCTGTGTTCAGGTGATCTTGTTGTGACTGTCCTGTGTTCAGGTGATCTTGTTGTGACTGTCCTGTGTGTTCTAGTTGTGACTGTCTTGTGTGATCTAGTTGTGACTGTCCTGTGTTCAGATGATCTTGTTGTGACTGTCCTGTGTTCAGGTGATCTAGTTGTGACTGTCCTGTGTTCAGGTGATCTAGTTGTGACTGTCTTGTGTTCAGGTGATCTAGTTGTGACTGTCCTGTGTTCAGGTGATCTAGTTGTGACTGTCCTGTGTTCAGGTGATCTAGTTGTGACTGTCTTGTTTTGTGGTTAGAGAAGGTAGTGGTTAGAGAAGGTAACCTAGTGGTTAGAGCAGGTAGCCTAGTGGTTAGAGACAGGTAGCCTAGTGGTTAGAGCAGGTAGCCAAGTGGTTAGAGACAGGTAGCCTAGTGGTTGGAGCTGTTGGGCTAGTAACCGAAAGGTTGCAAGGTTGAATCCCCGAGCTGACAAGGTACAAATCTGTCGTTCTGAACAAGGCAGTTAACCCACTGTTCCTAAGCCGTCATTGAAAATAAGAATTTGTTCTTAACTGAGTTGCCTAGTTAAATAAAAGAAAAACAAGGACATTTCTAAGTGACCCCAAACTTTTAAACGGTATATGTATGTCTTTCAGAGGGGTTGGGATAAAGCAGAAGTCAACGTTTAGTTGATGATTAACGTGATCTTAATGATTACATTAAATAATCAGGGATCAATCATGCTCATGACAAGTCTCACAATGCATTGGAATGATGGCATCATAATGCATTAAACCTGTAGGCTTTCATTTTAATGAATCGTTCTATATATGATTAATTTATCTTCATGCCTCTCTTTTTGATTTATTTCTCCTCTATTTAACCAGGTAGGCCAGGTGAGAACACCTTTATTTAACCAGGTAGGCTAGTTGAGAACACCTTTATTTAACCAGGTAGGCCAGGTGAGAACACCTTTATTTAACCAGGTAGGCTAGTTGATAACACCTTTATTTAACCAGTTAGGCCTGTTGAGAACACCTTTATTTAACCAGGTAGGCTAGTTGAGAACACCTGTATTTAACCAGGTAGGCCAGTTGAGAACTCCTTTATTTAACCAGGTAGGCTAGTTGATAACACCTTTATTTAACCAGTTAGGCCTGTTGAGAACACCTTTATTTAACCAGGTAGGCTAGTTGAGAACACCTGTATTTAACCAGGTAGGCCAGTTGAGAACTCCTTTATTTAACCAGGTAGGCTAGTTGAGAACACCTTTATTTAACCAGGTAGTCCAGGTGAGAACACCTTTATTTAACCAGGTAGGCTAGTTGATAACACCTTTATTTAACCAGGTAGGCTAGTTGAGAACACCTTTATTTAACCAGGTAGGCTAGTTGATAACACCTTTATTTAACCAGGTAGGCCAGTTGAGGACACCTTTATTTAACCAGGTAGGCTAGTTGAGAACACCTTTATTTAACCAGGTAGTCCAGGTGAGAACACCTTTATTTAACCAGGTAGGCTAGTTGAGAACACCTTTATTTAACCAGGTAGTCCAGGTGAGAACACCTTTATTTAACCAGGTAGGCTAGTTGAGAACACCTTTATTTAACCAGATAGGCTAGTTGAGAACACCTTTATTTAACCAGGTAGGCTAGTTGAGAACACCTTTATTTAACCAGGTAGGCCAGGTGAGAACACCTTTATTTAACCAGGTAGGCTAGTTGAGAACATCTTTATTTAACCAGGTAGGCCAGTTGAGAACACCTTTATTTAACCAGGTAGGCCAGTTGAGAACACCTTTATTTAACCAGGTAGGCTAGTTGAGAACACCTTTATTTAACCAGGTAGGCCAGTTGAGAACACCTTTATTTAACCAGGTAGGCTAGTTGAGAACACCTTTATTTAACCAGGTAGGCTAGTTGAGAACACCTTTATTTAACCAGGTGGCCAGTTGAGAACACCTTTATTTAACCAGGTAGGCTAGTTGAGAACACCTTTATTTAACCAGGTAGGCCAGTTGAGAACACCTTTATTTAACCAGGTAGGCCAGTTGAGAACACCTTTATTTAACCAGGTAGGCTAGTTGAGAACACCTTTATTTAACCAGGTAGGCCAATAGAATGATCTGTATACAGTCTGTGCAAATGAAGTAAGGAGGTAAGGCAATAAATAGGCCAATAGTGGCGAAGTAATTACAATATAGCAATTTACACTGGAGCGATATATTTGCAGAAGAAGATGTGCAAGTAGAAATACTGGTGTGCAAAAGAGCAGAAAAACAAAAACAAATATGGGGATGAGGTAGATAGTTGGTTAGTTGGATGGGCTATTTACAGATGTACATACAACTGCAGCGTTCGGTAAGCTGCTCTGACAGCTCACCCTTCAAGTTAGTGAGGGAGATATAAGTCTCCAACTTCAGTGATTTTTACAATTTGTTCCTGTCACTGGAAGGAAAGGCGGCCAAATGAGGTGTTGGCTTTGGTGATGACCAGTGAAATATACCTGCTGGAGCGCGTGCTACGGGTGGGTGGTGTTATGGTGACCAGTGAGCTGAGATTAGGCGGAGCTTTACCTAGCAAAGACTTATAGATGACCTGGAGCCAGTGGGTTTGGCGACGAATATGTAGCGAGGACCAGCCAACGAGAGCATACAGGTCGCAGTGGTGGGTAGTATACAGGGCATTGGTGACTAAACGGATGGCACTGTGATTGGATGCATCCAATTTGCTGAGTAGAGTGTTGGAGGCTATTTTGTAAATGACATCACCAAAGTCCAGGATCGGCAGGATAGTCAGTTTTACGAGGGTATGTTTGGCAGCATGAGTGAAAGAGGCTTTGTTTGCAAAATAGGAAGCCGATTCTAGATTTACCTTTGGATTGGAGATGTTTAATGTGTGTCTGGAAGGAGAGTTTACAGTCTAACCAGACACCTAGGTATTTGTAGTTGTCCACATATTCTAAGTCGGAATCGTCCAGAGTAGTAATGCTAGTCGGGCGGGCGGGTGCGGGCAGCGATCGGATGAAGAGCATGCATTTAGTTTTACTAGCATTTAAGGGCCGTTGGAGGCCATGGAAGTAGTGGTGTATGGCGTTGAAGCTCGTTTGGAGGTTTGTTAACACAAAGAAGGGCCAGATGTATACAGAATGGTATCGTCTGCATAGAGGTGGCGCTAACTGGCCTTTAGACTACTTGAGTGTCTGGAGCATCAGCATTTGTGGGTTCGATTACAAGCACAAAATGGCCAGAAACAAAGAACTTTCTTCTGGAACTTGTCAGTCTATTCTTGTTCTGAGAAATGAAGGCTATTCCATTCGAGAAATTGCCAAGAAACTGAAGATCTCGTACAACGCTGTGTACTACTTCCTTCACAGAACAGAGAAAACTGGCCCTAACCAGAATAGAAAGAGGAGTGGGAGGCCCCGGTGCACAACTGAGCAAGAGGACAAGTACATTATAGTGTCTAGTTTGAGAAACAGACGCCTCACAAGTCCTCACCTGGCAGCTTCATTAAATAATACCCGCAAAACACCAGTCTCAACGTCACAGTGAATGCTGACCATCTAGGCGGAGATGCTGGCCTTCTAGGCATAGTTGCAAAGAAATAGCCATGTCTCAGACTGGCCAATAAAAAGAAAAGATTAAGATGGACAAATAAACACAGACACTGGACAGAGAAAGATTGGAAAAATGTGTTATGGACAGACGAATCTTGTGGTGTTCGGATCACAAAGAAGAACACTCGTGAGACGCAGAAAAAATGAAAAGATGCTGGAAGAGTGTTTGACACCATCTGTCAAGCATGGTGGAGGCTGGTCTGGGGGTGATGGTCTGGGGGTGATGGTCTGGGGGTGATGGTCTGGGGGTGAGGGTCAGTCTGGGGGTGAGGGTCTGGGGGTGATGGTCTGGGGGTGATGGTCTGGGGGTGATGGTCTGGGGGTGATGGTCTGGGGGTGATGGTCTGGGGTGGTCTGGGGGTGAGGGTCTGGGGGTGATGGTCTGGGGTGATGGGGGTGAGGGTCTGGGGGTGATGGTCTGGGGGTGAGGGGGTGAGAGTCTGGGGGTGAGGGTCTGGGGGTGAGGGTCTGGGGGTGATGGGGGTGATGGTCTGGGGGTGATGGTCTGGGGGTGATGGTCTGGGGTGAGGGTCTGGGGGTGGGGTCTGGGGGTGATGGTCTGGGGGTGGGGGTCTGGGGATGGTCTGGGGTGAGGGTCTGGGGGTGATGGTCTGGGGGTGATGGTCTGGGGTGATGGTCTGGGGTGATGGTCTGGGGGTGAGGGTCTGGGGGTGAGAGTCTGGGGGTGAGGGTCTGGGGGTGATGGTCTGGGGGTGATGGTCTGGGGGTGATGGTCTGGGGTGATGGTCTGAGGGTCTGGGGGTGATGGTCTGGGGTGATGGTCTGGGGGTGAGGGTCTGGGGGTGATGGTCTGGGGGTGATGGTCTGGGGTGATGGTCTGGGGGTGATGGTCTGGGGGTGAGGGTCTGGGGGTGCTTACGTGGGGGTTAAGTGGGAGATTTGGGATCAAAAAGGGATCTTGAAGAAGGGAGGCTATCACTCAATTTTGCAACGCCATGCCATACCCTGTGGATGGCACTTAATTGGAGCCAATTTCCTCCTACAACAGGACAATGACCCAAAGCACAGCTCCAAACTATGCAATAACTATTTAGGGAAGAATTAGTCAGCTGGTATTCTGTCTATAATGGAGTGGCCAGCATCATGCTGTGGGGACGTTTTTCAGAGGCAGGGACTGGGAGACTAGTCAGGATCGAGGGAAAGATGAATGGAGCAAAGTACAGAGAGATCCTTGATGAAAACCTGCTCCAGAGCGCTCAGGACTTGAACCCGATTAAACATCTTTGGAGAGACCTGAAAATAGCTGTGCAGCGACGCTCCCCATCCAACCTGACAGAGCTTGAGAGGATCTGCAGAGAAGAATGGGAGAAACTCCACAAATACAGGTGTGCCAAGCTTGTAGTGTCATACCCAAGAAGACTCGAGGCTGTAATTGCTGCCAAAGGTTCTTCAACAAGGTACTGAGTAAAGGGTCTGAATACTTATTTTAGTGTGATATTTAACAACAAAAAACAACGTATTTTTGCTTTGTCATTATGGGGTATTGTGATGTCATTATGGGGTATTGTGATGTCATTATGGGGTATTGTGATGTCATTGTGGGGTATTGTGATGTCATTATGGGGTATTGTGTGTAGATTGATGAGGGGGGGAAAAACAATTTAATCCATTTTAGAATAAGGCTGTAGCGTAACAAAATGTGGAAATGCACTGTATATACACAGGTTAGAGAGGCTGGAGCAGGGGACTGCCACACTGGGCGCCGTGGAGCAGTTGTTGTGGAAGTGCCTTGCTCAAGGGCACAACGGCAGGCAATGACATCTATTTGATACCAGCAACTCTACAGTTGACATTCTCATTCTCATACCCTCCAGATTTTCCCCGTCAGACCCCGGATTCGAATTCGCAACCTTCCAGTTACTAGCTCACATCTCAAACCAGCCTATTATATATCTATAGGGCGGCAGGGTAGCCTAGTGGTTAGAGCGCTGGACTAGTAACCGGAAGGTTGAAAGTTCAAACCCCCGAGCTGACAAGGTACAAATCTGTCGTTCTGCCCCTGAACAGGCAGTTAACCCACTGTGCCCTGGTAGGCCTTCATTGAAAATAAGAATTTGTTCTTAAGTAACTGACTTGCCTGGTTAAATAAAGGTTAATTTTTTAAAATTAATATATAATAATATTCAGCAATTTTAGCACTCTGTCTCTAGCCTGGGTGCGTGCCAGTCTGTTCCATATGGAATAGTCGTGCATAATGGAGTAGGAAAAAGCACAAACAGATCTGGGACCAGGCTATAGAAGGAGACAACAGATCTGGGACCAGGCTATAGAAGGAGACAACAGATCTGGGACCAGGCTATAGAAGGAGACAACAGATCTGGGACCAGGCTATAGAAGGAGACAACAGATCTGGGACCAGGCTATAGAAGGAGACAACAGATCTGGGACCGGGCTATAGAAGGAGACAACAGATCTGGGACCAGGCTATAGACGGAGAAAACAGATCTGGGACCAGGCTATAGACGGAGCCAACAGATCTGGGACCAGGCTATAGAAGGAGACAACAGATCTGGGACCAGGCTATAGAAGGAGACAACAGATCTGGGACCAGGCTATAGAAGGAGACAACAGATCTGGGACCGGGCTATAGAAGGAGACAACAGATCTGGGACCAGGATAATTGAGGAGACAACAGATCTGGGACCAGGCTATAGAAGGAGACAACAGATCTGGGACCAGGCTATAGGAGGAGACAACAGATCTGGACCAGGCTATAGGAGGAGACAACAGATCTGGGACAAGGCTATAGAAGGAGACAACAGATCTGGGACCAGGATAGAGGCTACAGAAGGAGACAACAGATCTGGGACCAGGATAGAAGGAGACAACAGATCTGGGACCAGGCTATAGAAGGAGACAACAGATCTGGGACCAGGCTATAGAAGGAGACAACAGATCTGGGACCAGGCTATAGGAAGGAGACAACAGATCTGGACAAGGCTATAGAAGAAGACATCAGATCTGGGACCAGGCTATAGAAGGAGACAACAGATCTGGGACCAGGCTATAGAAGGAGACAACAGATCTGGGACCAGGCTATTGAGGAGACAACAGATCTGGGACCAGGATATTGAGGAGACAACAGATCTGGGACCAGGCTATAGAAGGAGACAACAGATCTGGGACCAGGCTATAGAAGGAGACAACAGATCTGGGACCAGGCTATAGAAGGAGACAACAGATCTGGGACCGGGCTATAGAAGGAGACAACAGATCTGGGACCGGGATAATTGAGGAGACAACAGATCTGGGACCAGGATAATTGAGGAGACAACAGATCTGGGACCAGGCTATAGGAGGAGACAACAGATCTGGGACCAGGCTATAGAAGGAGACAACAGATCTGGGACCAGGCTATAGAAGGAGACAACAGATCTGGGACCGGGCTATAGAAGGAGACAACAGATCTGGGACCGGGATAATTGAGGAGACAACAGATCTGGGACCAGGATAATTGAGGAGACAACAGATCTGGGACCAGGCTATAGGAGGAGACAACAGATCTGGGACCAGGCTATAGAAGGAGACAACAGATCTGGGACCAGGCTATAGGAGGAGACAACAGATCTGGGACCAGGCTATAGAAGGAGACACCAGATCTGGGACCAGGCTATAGAACGAGACCACAGATCTGGGACCAGGCTATAGAAGGAGACAACAGATCTGGGATCAGGCTATAGAAGGAGACCACAGATCTGGGACCAGGCTATAGAACGAGACCACAGATCTGGGACCAGGCTATAGAAGGAGACAACAGATCTGGGACCAGTCTACTCTGGCTTACCCTTGAAATCCACCTCTCCGTTTCCATCGGTGTCGAAGATGTCGATGACCCTCTGGACCAGCGGGTTCTGCTGGAGTTCAGGGAGGGACATGAACTCCTCCACGCTAAGGGATCCAGAGTTATCTAGGTCCAGTTTCTTAAACCTCTTTCCCAGACGCTTAATCTCATCAGCATCGACTGGAGAGAGAGAGAGAGAGAGAGAGAGAGAGAGAGAGAGAGAGAGAGAGAGAGAGAGAGAGAGAGAGAGAGAGAGAGAGAGAGAGAGACAGAGAGAGAGAAGAGAGAGAGAGAGAGAGAGAGAGAGAGAGAGAGAGAGAGAGAGAGAGAGAGAGAGAGAGAGAAGAGAGAGAGAGAGAGAGAGGAGAGAGAGAGAGAGAGGAGAGAGAGAGAGAGAAGGAGAGAGGAGAAAAGGGAGAGGGAGAGAGGAGAAAGGGAGAGGGAGAGAGGAGAAAAGGGAGAGAGAGAGGAGAAAAGAGAGAGGGAGAGGGAAAAGGAGAGGGAGAGAGAGAAAGAGAGGAGAGAGGAGAAAAGAGAGAAGGAGAGAGGAGAAAAGGGAGAGGGAGAGAGGAGAAAAGGGAGAGGGAGAGAGGAGAAAGAGAGAAGGAGAGAGGAGAAAAGGGAGAGGGAGAGAGGAGAAAAGAGAGGAGAGAGGAGAAAAGGGAGAGGAGAGAGGAGAAAGAGAGAAGGAGAGAGGAGAAAAGGAGAGGAGAGAGGAGAAAAGGAGAGAGGGAGAGAGGAGAAAAGAGAGAGGAGAGAGGAGAAAAGGGAGAGGGAGAGAGGAGAAAAGAGAGAAGGAGAGAGAGAGAAAAGGGAGAGGGAGAGAGGAGAAAAGGGAGAGGGAGAGAGGAGAAAAGAGAGAAGGAGAGAGGAGAAAAGGGAGAAGGAGAGAGGAGAAAAGGAGAAGGAGAGAGGAGAAAGGGAGAGGAGAGAGGAGAAGAGAGAGAGAGAGAGGAGAAAGGGAGAAGGAGAGAGGAGAAAGAGAGAAGGAGAGAGGAGAAAGGGAGAGGGAGAGAGGAGAAAGGGAGAGGGAGAGAGGAGAAAAGGGAGAAGGAGAGAGGAGAAAAGAGAGAAGGAGAGAGGAGAAAAGGGAGAGGGAGAGAGGAGAAAAGGGAGAGGGAGAGAGGAGAAAAGAGAGAAGGAGAGAGGAGAAAAGGGAGAAGGAGAGAGGAGAAAAGAGAGAAGGAGAGAGGAGAAAAGGGAGAGGGAGAGAGGAGAAAAGGGAGAGGGAGAAACCAGGCAGTTAAACATACAGTACACATTGGGAGCAGAGAGGTTCCATTACAGTGAGGTCTTTTAACTGGCAGACCCTCTTATCCAGAGGGACTTACACTTACAACCAAGGTAGGCAAGAGCAAGACAACCACATATCTCAGTAAAAGGTATCAGTTTACCTAGATCTCCTGGAATATAGACATGCAACACATTGACACATGCATGGTTACCCAGCAAACCTTGTACCAACATATACAATGACTACGGACTTCCTCCCTACCTACACAGACCTGATACAACAACAGACCTGATACAACAACAGACCTGATACAACAACAGACCTGATACAACAACAGACCTGATACAACAACAGACCTGATACAACAGACCTGATACACCAACAGACCTGATACATCAACAGACCTGATACAACAACAGACCCTGATACAACAACAGACCTGATACATCAACAGACCTGATACAACAACAGACCTGATACAACAACAGACCTGATACAACAACAGACCTGATACAACAACAGACCTGATACAACAACAGACCTGATACAACAACAGACCTGATACATCAACAGACCTGATACAACAACAGACCTGATACAACAACAGACCTGATACACCAACAGACCTCACACAGACCTGATACACCAACAGACCTGATACAACAACAGACCCTGATACAGACCTGATACAACAACAGACCTCATACAGACCTGATACAACAACAGACCTGATACAACAACAGACCTGATACAACAACAGACCTGATACAACAACAGACCTGATACAGACCTGATACAACAACAGACCTGATACAGACCTGATACAACAACAGACCTGATACAACAACAGACCTGATACAGACCTGATACAACAACAGACCTGATACAACAACATACCTGATACAACAACAGACCTGATACAACAACAGACCTGATACAACAACATACCTGATACAACAACAGACCTCACACAGACCTGAGACAACAACAGACCTGATACAACAACAGACCTGATACAACAACAGACCTCACACAGACCTGAGACAACAACATACCTGATACAACAACAGACCTCACACAGACCTGAGACAACAACAGACCTGATACAACAACAGACCTCACACAGACCTGAGACAACAACAGACCTGATACAACAACAGACCTCATACAGACCTGAGACAACAACATACTTTAAAACACAGGCGGAAACAAACACAAAGATCAAGTTATCTACAAACATTGCCTGAAATATTCCAGTTCAGTGAATGTACATCTGTTGTCGATGTGGGTAGTACAAACAGCCCTAGATGTCCCAGTCCCTGAGGAGAGTTTCCTGCCCTGTAGAGCTCCGACCATTACAGAGTACTGATCCCACCTAGTTTCTGTTGTCCCCCCCCTCACAAGAGCAGGAGCTAAACCCTGTAATAACACAGATACTAACAACAGTATAAGCTTATTCAGACACACCATGATCCCCCCCGCCTTATTAAATGAGAAGAACGAAGGGGTGGAACTGGCTTTGAGGTCTAGATTTGAATTTGAGGACCCAAAGCGATGCTTTGTTACTCCATATTTCAAATGTCGTCTCTAAATCATTTGTGTGTTTGAGTCTGGCTAATACCACTATATCTGCATTAACTATTCTAATGTTTTTTTCTCCCCCCCCCACTAATTGATCTTCTGTTTTTCGCGACGCGGATCCTGTGTTCTGCCTTACAACCAGTGTAACCGAGTGGATCACATGCAGCGACCAAAAAAAAAAACGACTCAGAAAAAGAGGGAAACGAAGCGGTCTTCTGGTCAGACTCCGGAGACGGGCACATCGTGCACCACTCCCTAGCATTCTTCTTGCCAATGTCCAGTCTCTTGACAACAAGGTTGATGAAATCCGAGCAAGGGTAGCATTCCAGAGGGACATCAGAGACTGTAACGTTCTCTGCTTCACGGAAACATGGCTAACTGGAGAGACGCAATCCGAAGCGGTGCAGCCAGCGGGTTTCTCCACGCATCGCGCCGACAGAAACAAACATCTTTCTGGTAAGAAGAGGGGCGGGGGCGTATGTCTTATGGCCAACGTGACATGGTGTGATGAAAGAAACATACAGGAACTCAAATCCTTCTGTTCACCTGATTTAGAATTCCTCACAATCAAATGTAGACCGCATTATCTACCAAGAAAATTCTCTTCGATTATAATCACAGCCGTATATATCCCCCCAAGCAGACACATCGATGGCTCTGAACGAACTTTATTTAACTCTCTGCAAACTGGAAACGATTTATCCGGAGGCTGCATTCATTGTAGCTGGGGATTTTAACAAGGCTAATCTGAAAACAAGACTCCCTAAATTTTATCAGCATATCGATTGCGCAACCAGGGGTGGAAAGACCCTGGATCATTGTTACTCTAACTTCCGCGACGCATATAAGGCCCTGCCCCGCCCCCTTTCGGAAAAGCTGACCACGACTCCATTTTGTTGATCCCTGCCTACAGACAGAAACTAAAACAAGAAGCTCCCACGCTGAGGTCTGTCCAACGCTGGTCCGACCAAGCTGACTCCACACTCCAAGACTGCTTCCATCACGTGGACTGGGAGATGTTTCGTATTGCGTCAGACAACAACATTGACGAATACGCTGATACGGTGTGCGAGTTCATTAGAACGTGCGTTGAAGATGTCGTTCCCATAGCAACGATTAAAACATTCCCTAACCAGAAACCGTGGATTGATGGCAGCATTCGTGTGAAACTGAAGGCACGAACCACTGCTTTTAATCAGGGCAAGGTGTCTGGTAACATGGCTGAATACAAACAGTGCAGCTATTCCCTCCGCAAGGCTATCAAACAAGCTAAGCGCCAGTACAGAGACAAAGTAGAATCTCAATTCAACGGCTCAGACACAAGAGGTATGTGGCAGGGTCTACAGTCAATCACGGACTACAGGAAGAAACCCAGCCCAGTCACGGACCAGGATGTCTTGCTCCCAGGCAGACTAAATAACTTTTTGCCCGCTTTGAGGACAATACAGTGCCACTGACACGGCCTGCAACGGAAACATGCGGTCTCTCCTTCACTGCAGCCGAAGTGAGTAAGACATTTAAACGTGTTAACCCTCGCAAGGCTGCAGGCCCAGACGGCATCCCCAGCCGCGCCCTCAGAGCATGCGCAGACCAGCTGGCCGGTGTGTTTACGGACATATTCAATCAATCCCTATACCAGTCTGCTGTTCCCACATGCTTCAAGAGGGCCACCATTGTTCCTGTTCCCAAGAAAGCTAAGGTAACTGAGCTAAACGACTACCGCCCCGTAGCACTCACATCCGTCATCATGAAGTGCTTTGAGAGACTAGTCAAGGACCATATCACCTCCACCCTACCTGACTCCCTTGACCCACTCCAATTTGCTTACCGCCCAAATAGGTCCACAGACGATGCAATCTCAACCACACTGCACACTGCCCTAACCCATCTGGACAAGAGGAATACCTATGTGAGAATGCTGTTCATCGACTACAGCTCGGCATTCAACACCATAGTACCCTCCAAGCTCGTCATCAAGCTCGAGACCCTGGGTCTCGACCCCGCCCTGTGCAACTGGGTACTGGACTTCCTGACGGGCCGCCCCCAGGTGGTGAGGGTAGGCAACAACATCTCCTCCCCGCTGATCCTCAACACTGGGGCCCCACAAGGGTGCGTTCTGAGCCCTCTCCTGTACTCCCTGTTCACCCACGACTGCGTGGCCATGCACGCCTCCAACTCAATCATCAAGTTTGCGGACGACACAACAGTGGTAGGCTTGATTACCAACAACGACGAGACGGCCTACAGGGAGGAGGTGAGGGCCCTCGGAGTGTGGTGTCAGGAAAATAACCTCACACTCAACGTCAACAAAACTAAGGAGATGATTGTGGACTTCAGGAAACAGCAGAGGGAACACCCCCATCCACATCGATGGAACAGTAGTGGAGAGGGTAGCAAGTTTTAAGTTCCTCGGCATACACATCACAGACAAACTGAATTGGTCCACTCACACAGACAGCATTGTGAGGAAGGCGCAGCAGCGCCTCTTCAACCTCAGGAGGCTGAAGAAATTCGGCTTGTCACCAAAAGCACTCACAAACTTCTACAGATGCACAATCGAGAGCATCCTGGCGGGCTGTATCACCGCCTGGTATGGCAACTGCACCGCCCTCAACCGCAAGGCTCTCCAGAGGGTAGTGAGGTCTGCACAACGCATCACCGGGGGCAAACTACCTGCCCTCCAGGACACCTACACCACCCGATGCTACAGGAAGGCCATAAAGATCATCAAGGACATCAACCACCCGAGCCACTGCCTGTTCACCCCGCTGCCATCCAGAAGGCGAGGTCAGTACAGGTGCATCAAAGCTGGGACCGAGAGACTGAAAAACAGCTTCTATCTCAAGGCCATCAGACTGTTAAACAGCCACCACTAACATTGAGTGGCTACTGCCAACACACTGTCAATGACACTGACTCTACTCCAGCCACTTTAATCATGGGAATCGATGGGAAATGATGTAAATATATCACTAGCCACTTTAAACAATGCTACCTTATATAATGTTACTTACCCTACATTGTTCATCTCATATGCATACGTTGATACTGTACTCTATATCATCGACTGCATCCTTATGTAATACATGTATCACTAGCCACTTTAACTATGCCACTTGGTTTACATACTTATCTCATATGTATATACTGTACTCGATATCATCTACTGTATCTTGCCTATGCTGCTCTGTACCATCACTCATTCATATATCCTTATGTACATATTCTTTAATCCCCTTACACTGTGTATGACAGTAGTTTTTTTTTGAATTGTTAGTTAGATTACTTGCTCGTTATTACTGCATTGTCGGAACTAGAAGCACAAGCATTTCGCTACACTCGCATTAACATCTGCTAACCATGTGTATGTGACAAATAAAATTTGATTTGATTTTGATTTGATTCTGACCAATCACATCAGATCTTTTTCAGAGCTGATCTGATCAGTCCAAAAAAAAACAATTAGTGAAAAAAAAAAAGATCAGAATTGGTCTGCCTATCTAAACACAGCCTTATTAGGTGTCACAACTCATGAGCTAACAGAGCAGACATAGCTGTACACACAACGCGTCCTTAAACGTCCTGTTCAAGGCTAGGTGTCAGAAACATGGTTGAATAGCGCAGCCTGTACTAGGAGCAGGAAACTGGGCTGTTGGTTTTAGTCAGACAACGTGTTTGAGGCCATGAGTATGAGCAAGCGGAACAGAGTTGTGTTCCTCTGTAGCTAAATTGGTAGAGCACGGGGGCTAGCGTCGCTAAGACAGTGGGTTCAATTCCTGCTGGTAGAGCACGGGGGCTAGCGTCGCTAAGACAGTGGGTTCAATTCCTGCTGGTAGAGCACGGGGGCTAGCGTCGCTAAGACAGTGGGTTCAATTCCTGCTGGTAGAGCACGGGGGCTAGCGTCGCTAAGACAGTGGGTTCAATTCCTGCTGGTAGAGCACCGGGCTACGCAGAATTCCTGCTGGTGCTTCGCTAAGACAGTGGGTTCAATTCCTGCTGGTAGAGCACGGGGGCTAGTGTCGCTAAGACAGTGGGTTCAATTCCTGCTGGAACCACCGATACCAGAATGTGTGTGTGAATGACTGCAAGTTGGTTTGTTGGTTTGGGTAAAAGCTTCTCCCTAGCTTGACATGTCTCCAAGTATTCAGATCCCTTGACTTTTCCCCTCATTGTATTACGTAACAGCCTCATTCTAAAATGGATTCAATAGTTGTTTTCCCCTCATCAATCTACACACAATACCCCATAATGACAAACCAAAAACTACACCCAGTTTATCTCTGTGTGTCTCCTGTTCTTTAGGTTGTTGAACAGAGCCTTTATCTCTGTAAAGATTATCCTCCTCTTCGTCTGAAGAAGAGAAGTGAGAAGGATCGGAGGACCAATATGCTGTGTGGTAAGTGTCCATGGTTCTTTTAATAAGAAATACTCAACATGAACACAACTGATACAAAACAATAAACGTGGAACGAACGAAAACCAAAACAGTACCGTGTGGTGAACAACAGACACGGAAAACAAACACCCACAAACAAACAGTGAAACCCAGGCTACCTGTCACGTTCTGACCTTTATTTCCTTTGTTTTGTATTTATTTAGTATGGTCAGGGCGTGAGTTGGGGTGGGCAGTCTATGTTTGATTTTCTATGATTTGGGTATTTCTATGTTTCGGCCTAGTATGGTTCTCAATCAGAGGCAGGTGTCATTAGTTGTCTCTGATTGAGAATCATACTTAGGTAGCCTGGGTGTCACTGTTTGTTTGTGGGTGATTGTCTATGTTGATGGCTTGTTTCAGCGCAGCTCACATTAGCTTCACGGTTGTTATTTTGTTTACTGTTTTTGTGTAGTGTTTCAGTGTTCAGTTCTTTCTTTCATTAAACATTCAACATGAACACATATCACGACGCATTTTGGTCCTCCAATCCTTCTCGCCTCTCCTCCTCAGATGAAGAGGAGGAAGACCGTGACACTACCTAAGTATGATTCTCAATTAGAGACAACTAATGACACCTGCCTCTGATTGAGAACGATACTAGGCCGAAACATAGAAATCCCAAAATCATAGAAAAACAAACATAGACTGCCCACCCAACTCACGCCCTGACCATACTAAATAATGACGAAATAAAGGTCAGAACGTGACAATCTCTGTGTGTCTCCTGTTCTTTAGGTTGTTGAACAGAGCCTTTATCTCTGTTTCTCCTGTTAGGGAGGGGCTGGAACAAACCTATCCTAAGTTGGTGTGGGTTGATATATTTTAGTTTGTATGATATCAGGAAGGTGGTGTTTTAACATGAGTTCTGAAAGGCAGGTCCAGTGGGTGTCTCAGTATTCACCCCTAGCTCCATGTCCAGGTGTCTCAGTATTCACCACTAGCTCCATGTCCAGGTGTCTCAGTATTCACCACTAGCTCCATGTCCAGGTGTCTCAGTATTCACCACTAGCTCCATGTCCAGGTGTCTCAGTATTCACCACTAGCTCCATGTCCAGGTGTCTCAGTATTCACCACTAGCTCCATGTCCAGGTGTCTCAGTATTCACCACTAGCTCCATGTCCAGGTGTCTCAGTATTCACCACTAGCTCCATGTCCAGGTGTCTCAGTATTCACCACTAGCTCCATGTCCAGGTGTCTCAGTATTCACCACTAGCTCCATGTTCAGGTGTCTCAGTATTCACCACTAGCTCCATGTCCAGGTGTCTCAGTCTTCACCACTAGCTCCATGTCCAGGTGTCTCAGTATTCACCACTAGCTCCAAGTTCAGGTGTCTCAGTATTTACCACTAGATTCATGTCCAGTGGGTGTCTCAGTATTCACCACTAGCCCAGGTCCAGTGGGTGTCTCAGTATTCACCACTAGCTCCATGTCCAGTAGGTGTCCCAGTATTCACCACTAGCTCCATGTCCAGGTGTCTCAGTATTCACCACTAGCTCCATGTCCAGGTGTCTCAGTATTCACCACTAGCTCCATGTCCAGTGGGTGTCTCAGTCTTCACCACTAGCTCCATGTCCAGTAGGTGTCCCAGTATTCACCACTAGCTCCATGTCCAGGTGTCTCAGTATTCACCACTAGCTCCATGTCCAGGTGTCTCAGTATTCACCGCTAGCTCCATGTCCAGTGGGTGTCTCAGTATTCACCACTAGCTCCATGTCCAGGTGTCTCAGTATTCACCACTAGCTCCAGGTCCAGGTGTCTCAGTATTCACCACTAGCTCCATGTCCAGGTGTCTCAGTATTCACCACTAGCTCCATGTCCAGGTGTCTCAGTATTCACCACTAGCTCCATGTCCAGGTGTCTCAGTATTCAACACTAGCTCCATGTCCAGGAGTCTCAGTATTCACCACTAGCTCCATGTCCAGGTGTCTCAGTATTCACCACTAGCTCCATGTTCAGGTGTCTCAGTATTCACCACTAGCTCCATGTCCAGGTGTCTCAGTCTTCACCACTAGCTCCATGTCCAGGTGTCTCAGTATTCACCACTAGCTCCAAGTTCAGGTGTCTCAGTATTCACCACTAGATCCATGTCCAGTGGGTGTCTCAGTATTCACCACTAGCTCCATGTCCAGTAGGTGTCCCAGTATTCACCACTAGCTCCATGTCCAGGTGTCTCAGTATTCACCACTAGCTCCATGTCCAGGTGTCTCAGTATTCACCACTAGCTCCATGTCCAGGTGTCTCAGTATTCACCACTAGCTCCATGTCCAGGTGTCTCAGTATTCACCACTAGCTGCAGGTCCAGTTGGTGTCTCAGTCTTCACCACTAGCTCCATGTCCAGGTGTCTCAGTATTCACCACTAGCTGCAGGTCCAGTTGGTGTCTCAGTATTCACCACTAGCTCCATGTCCAGTGGGTGTCTCAGTATTCACCACTAGCTCCATGTCCAGGTGTCTCAGTATTCACCACTAGCTCCATGTCCAGTTGGTGTCTCAGTATTCACCACTAGCTCCATGTCCAGGTGTCTCAGTATTCACCACTAGCTCCATGTCCAGGTGTCTCAGTATTCACCACTAGCTCCATGTCCAGGTGTCTCAGTATTCACCACTAGCTCCATGTCCAGTTGGTGTCTCAGTATTCACCACTAGCTCCAGGTCCAGTTGGTGTCTCAGTATTCACCACTAGCTCCATGTCCAGGTGTCTCAGTCTTCACCACTAGCTCCATGTTCCAGGTGTCTCAGTATTCACCACTAGCTCCATGTCCAGGTGTCTCAGTATTCACCACTAGCTCCATGTCCAGGTGTCTCAGTATTCACCACTAGCTCCATGTCCAGGTGTCTCAGTATTCACCACTAGATCCATGTCCAGTGGGTGTCTCAGTATTCACCACTAGCTGCAGGTCCAGTTGGTGTCTCAGTCTTCACCACTAGCTCCATGTCCAGGTGTCTCAGTATTCACCACTAGCTCCATGTCCAGGTGTCTCAGTATTCACCACTATCTCCATGTCCAGTTGGTGTCTCAGTATTCACCACCAGCTCCATGTCCAGTGGGTGTCTCAGTATCCACCACTAGCTGCAGGTCCAGTTGGTGTCTCAATATTCACCACTAGCTCCATGTCCAGGTGTCTCAGTATTCACCACTAGCTCCATGTCCAGGTGTCTCAGTATTCACCACTAGCTCCATGTCCAGGTGTCTCAGTATTCACCACTAGCTCCATGTCCAGTGGATGTCTCAGTATTCACCACTAGCTCCATGTCCAGGTGTCTCAGAATACACCACTAGATCCAGGTCCAGTTGGTGTCTCAGTATTCACTACTAGCTCCATGTCCAGGTGTCTCAGTATTCACCACTAGCTCCAGGTCCAGTTGGTGTCTCAGTATTCACCAATAGCTCCATGTCCAGGTGTCTCAGTATTCACCACTAGCTCCATGTCCAGGTGTCTCAGTAATCACCACTAGCTCCATGTCCAGGTTCAGTTGGTGTCTCAGTATTCACCACTAGTTTGGGTCTTTTTGGAGAGAGATTATTAGAAAAATGAAATGTTTTTTGAGTAAATGTATTCATAAGTTGTCTCTCCAATGTTGAGCGATGAAAATGTAATGAATTATAAGTGTAGTAGGATGTCCCTTGGGGGTATCCGTACCTACGTAGGACATTTAATAAACAGGCGGGAGCTAGAACCTCGTTTAGATCCTACTACAATAAGGTCAGGTCATTAGACAGTAGTCCTGTATGTCTCAGTTGGTAGAGCGAAGCCAGGAATGTTGATTTGATTCACGGGAATGTCAAATGTATGAACGCATGACTATAAGTTATTTTGGATAAAAGCGTCTGCTAATTAACATATTACATTAGGAAAGAATTAAGACCACCAGACTTTTTACACGTTTTTATTCTAAAATAGATTAAATTATTTATTTTCCCTTGTCAATCTACACACAATACCCCATAATGACAAAGCAAAAACAGGTTTAAAAAACTGAAATATCACCCCAAAAAAAACAACCTTATTTACATAAGTATTCAGACCCTTTGCTATGAGACTCAAAATACATCTCGGGTGCATCCTGTTTCCATCGATCATCCTTGGGATGTTTCTACAACTTGATTGGAGTCCACCTGTGGTAAATTCAATTGATTGGACATGATTTGGAAAGGCACACACCTGCCTATATAAGGTCCCACAGTTGACAGTGCATGTCAGAGTAAAAACCAAGCCATGAGGTGGAAGGAATTGTCCTTAGAGCTCCGAGACGGGATTGTGTCGAGACACAGATCTGAAGAATGGTACCAAAAAATGTTTGCAGCATTGAAGGTCCCCAAGAACACACTGGCCTCCATCATTCTTAAATTGAAGAAGTTTGGAACCACCAAGACTCTTCTTGGAGCTGGCCATCCGGCCAAACTGAGCAATCTGGGGAGACGGGCCTTGGTCAGGGAGGTGACCAAGAACCCGATGGTCACTCTGACAGAGCTCCAGAGTTCCTCTGCGGAGATGGGAGAACCTTCCAGAAGGACAACCATCTCTGCAGCACTCCACCAATCAGGCCTTTATGGTAGAGTGGCCAGACGGAAGCCACTCCTCAGTAAAAGGCACATGACAGCGCACGAGGAAATCTGGCACCATCCCTACGATGAAGCATGGTGGTGGCAGCATCACTACGATGAAGCAAGGTGGTGGCAGCATCACTACGATGTAGCATGGTGGTGGCAGCATCACTACGGTGAAGCATGGTGGTGACACCATCACTATGGTGAAGCATGGTGGTGGCAGCATCACTACGGTGTAGCATGGTGGTGGCAGCATCACTACGATGAAGCATGGTGGTGACAGCATCACTACGGTGAATCATGGTGGTGGCAGCATCACTACGATGAAGCATGGTGGTGGCAGCATCACTACGGTGAAGCATGGTGGTGGCAGCATCACTATGGTGAAACATGGTGGTGGCAGCATCACTACGGTGAAGCATGGTGGTGGCAGCATCACTACGGTGAAGCATGGTGGTGGCAGCATCACTACGGTGAAGCATGGTGGTTGCAGCATCACTACAGTGAAGCATGGTGGTGGCAGCATCACTACGGTGAAGCAAGGTGGTGGCAGCATCACTACGGTGAAGCATGGTGGTGGCAGCATCAGGCTGTGGGGATAATGTTCAGCGGCAGGGACTGGGAGACTAGTCGGGATCGAGGCAAAGATGAACGGAGCAAAGTACAGAGAGATCCTTGATGAAAACCAGCTCAAGTGGGCTCAGGACTTCAGACTGGGGCGAAGGCTCACACCCGTTTGTGATGGAGCCCGGGACGAACCCGGGTCTGTAGTGATGCCTCTAGCACTGCAGTGCCTTAGACCGCTGTAACACTCGGGAGTTCCCTCCGTTTTTTAAAGCTATTTTTTTTTATACATTTGCAAAAATGTATAAAAACCTGTTTTGCTTCTGTAGGTTATATACGTTATGGGGTATTGTGTGTAGATAGATGAGGGGGGACTATTTACAAAATTTGGAAAAGGGGTCTGAATTCTTTCCGAATGCACTGTAGATTATATACTGTAGGATATATACTGTAGGCTATATACTGTAGGATATATACTGTAGGATATATACTGTAGGTTATATACTGTAGGTTATATACTGTAGGTTATATACTGTAGATTATATACTGTAGGATATATACTGTAGGCTATATACTATAGGATATATACTGTAGGTTATATACTGTAGGCTATATACTGTAGGTTATATACTGTAGGCTATATACTGTAGGATATATACTGTAGGCTATATACTATAGGATATATACTGTAGGTTATATACTGTAGGCTATATACTGTAGGTTATATACTGTAGGCTATATACTGTAGGATATATACTGTAGGCTATATACTGTAGGTTATATACTGTAGGTTATATACTGTAGGTTATATACTGTAGGATATATACTGTAGGTTATATATATACTGTTATATAGGCTATATACTGTAGGTTATATACTGTAGGATATATGTAGGCTATATACTGTAGGCTATATACTTATATATACTGTAGGTTATATAGGCTATATACTGTAGGATATATACTGTAGGTTATATATAGGTTATATACTGTAGGCTATATACTGTAGGTTATATACTGTAGGTTATATACTGTAGGTTATATACTGTAGGATATATACTGTAGGTTATATACTGTAGGCTATATACTGTAGGTTATATACTGTAGGCTATATACTGTAGGATATATACTGTAGGCTATATACTGTAGGATATATACTGTAGGCTATATACTGTAGGTTATATACTGTAGGCTATATACTGTAGAATATATACTGTAGGCTATATACTGTAGGATATATACTGTAGGCTATATACTGTAGGTTATATACTGTAGGCTATATACTGTAGGATATATACTGTAGGCTATATACTGTATAGCTCGCTAAAGGGATTTTGGTGTGCAGCAAACTCAACATCAAATCTACATGTAAGGATTTCACTATTCATAATATCTCCAAATGCATAAATTAGACTGTAAGCTACATGATTTAGTAGAACAGTCTGAATACAATAGTAAAAGTCTGATACCTCGAAGAATAGAACTTGCTACTGGTGTGGGTGGCTTGTACACATTATAACGCTTTGTAATGGAACCACAGGTACAGGCACTGAGGCAGAGAGATAACTCCACTCTGACCTCTGATCCTGGAGATGTAGGATTGTGTTACTCAGGAGTTTCCTTTTACTTAAAAAAACAGAGTACTCTTTCCTTCCTTCTCTCTCTCTCTCTCTCTCTCCCCCCTCTAACTCTCGGTCTACATCTCTCTCTCTCTCTCTCTCTCCCCCCTCTAACTCTCGGTCTGCATCTCTCTCTCTCTCTCTCTCTCCCCCTCTAACTCTCGGTCTGCATCTCTCTCTCTCTCTCTCTCTCTCTCTCCCCCTCTAACTCTCGGTCTGCATCTCTCTCTCTCTCTCTCTCTCTCTCCCCCTCTAACTCTCGGTCTGCATCTCTCTCTCTCTCTCTCTCTCTCTCTCTCCCCCTCTAACTCTCGGTCTGCATCTCTCTCTCTCTCTCTCCCCCCCTCTAACTCTCGGTCTGCATCTCTCTCTCTCTCTGCATCTCTCTCTCTCTCTCTCTCTCTCTCTCTCTCTCTCTCTCCCCCTCTGTCTCTCTCCTTCACCCTCATCTAGGCCAGTGTGTGGAGGGGCCAGAGGTGAATCAGGCGTCTGTACATTAGTGAAATCTGATATCTGGCCAGTCAGGATGACACCAAAGGCATGCAGTTAATGAATGCTGTGTGTGTGTGTGTGTGTGTGTGTGTGTGTGTGTGTGTGTGTGTGTGTGTGTGTGTGTGTGTGTGTGTGTGTGTGTGTGTGTGTGTGTGTGTGTGTGTGTGTGTGTGTGTGTGTGCGTGTGTGTGTCGCAGGCTGAGAGATGGTTCAATATTTATAGCAATGTGGTCATGAGAAGAAAAAAAACCTGCTCCCCTCCCTAACCCCTCCCCATGACAACCGTTGCTCTGGCTCTGGGAAACCCCTAGCAACAAGGAACTCCAACAAGCAGGCCATGGTTATTTTTGGAGGCTCAAACAGGCAGAGACAGTTTCAGGTACTGACTGCTGCCAGTGCTGTGTGTGTGTGTGTGTGTGTGTGTGTGTGTGTGTGTGTGTGTGTGTGTGTGTGTGTGTGTGTGTGTGTGTGTGTGTGTGTGTGTGTGTGTGTGTGTGTGTGTGTGTGTGTGTGTGTGTGTGTGTTTGTGTGTGTGTGATTCTCATTGCAAAAACCAGTTTTAAACATGTCTGTAGAAAATTGAGTTACAAAACCTCAGAACAGGTTTGAAAAATCCACTACCATTCTGAAGACCATGTATTGGGTTACTGAATCTCTGATAGAGCTCAGTACAGGTTGATGATATATTGGGTTACTGAATCTCTAATAGAGCTCAGAACAGGTTGATGATATATTGGGTTACTGAATCTCTAATAGAGCTCAGAACAGGTTGATGATGTATTGGGTTACTGAATCTCTAATAGAGCTCAGAACAGGTTGATGATGTATTGGGTTACTGAATCTCTGATAGAGCTCAGAACAGGTTGATGATGTATTGGGTTACTGAATCTCTAATAGAGCTCAGTACAGGTTGATAATGTATTGGGTTACTGAATCTCTGTACAGGTTGATAATGTATTTAGGGAATATTAGAATAAGAAAATAATTGTGTTACAGTAATGTAAATAAATGTTAATAATAGAATTGTAAATGTAAAAACAAATCTGTGCTGTTTTACTCTGTAATAAAGAATTATTCATTAGGGGAGCAATAATAAAAAATATTATAAATAGATTTGTTTTGGACTTTTTTTGCATTTTCTGAGTTGGTAATTGTAGAAATTGTAGTAAAATCCATAACATCTGTAAAAAAAAAAAATATTATAATAATTCTGGAATAAAGTACAAGAGAAAATGTCATGAAAATGACAACAACAGCACCCGTGTGAGTGTACACTTGTCTGGTCATGAAGTGTCATAACCTGCTGAATCTATTGTCCTGGTCTGGATGTGGTGATTGAAGCCTAACTTTACAGATCTGTCTTTGTGTGTGTGTGTGTGTGTGCTGCAAACAGTAGCTGAGTGAGTGAGTCTCAATAACTAATGAACTTCAGGGGCTTAACTAAAGCAATCCGAAGTAGCTCACACATTCAATGTCATGTGACCCACAACCTTGGCTCAGCCAGCAGCAGGCTCCAGCCAACAGAAAGCTCCAGCCAGCAGAAGGCCCCAGCCAGCAGCAGGCCCCAGCCAGCAGCAGGCCCAAGCCAGCTGAGAGACGAGAGTTCCTTGACCAAAGACGCTACACATTTAGCTTAGTGGGTTAGCCATTAGCTCATGATGGATATTGGAGCTGGGGTAAGAGGTTCAATTCCCAAAGCTTTTAAAATCCTGTGTGAACAGGAACAAGTGTGGGGAGGAGGAGGAAGAATAGTAATTGGGCTGAGGGATAGTCACGGGAGTATCTGTCTGTCTGTCTGTCTGTCTGTCTGTCTGTCTGTCTGTCTGTCTGTCTGTCTGTCTGTCTGTCTGTCTGTCTGTCTGTCTGTCTGTCTGTCTGTCTGTCTGAGCATTGGAGTGGAGCTTCAACAGTATTGCAAACAAACATTGAAGAGTTGGGGCCAAGGACAAGGACTAGGGAGAGAATTGGGACCATCAGTCTGTCTCTATTTCTGTCTTTCTCTTTTTTCTGCCTGTCTGGCTGATGAGGTGAACAGCTGTTGATAGGGAGAGGAAGGTTGGAGGAGAAGCATGGTCTGTGGGGAGAGGAAGGGGGGCGGGTCCTTATGGAGCTGGATATATCCCAGACTAATTAAGTCTCTCTTCAGGCTGCTTGCTTGTCCCTGTGCGTCTCCCCTGGTTCCAGCAGAGCGCCTGGCAGAGCTCCTCAGCGTCGTCTCAGTTTAATCTATATATCTACGCTGTCTGTGTTTTGGTTGGGTTTCTTTGGAGCGTATGAAGCTCTATGACAATGTCGGCTAGTCTGAGGAAAGAGATACAGCAAGCAAGACCAGACAAGCAAAAGTAGGAGAGGGCAGAGGGAGGAGGTTTCCTTTTCTGGCTAAGAGCGTCAGTTAGTAAATCAAAGACACTTACAATGCGAGCACATTTCCAGGGGGTAACTTGCCTCATTTCCCTACAGAGGAGAAACAGAAGGCAATAGGTGAGAAATACGGGACAAACTTTCGAGAGGTGAGACATGTTTGCGTCATGTGCATTCAAGGTTAAAAAAAAAAAACAGAAATACTGGTCAAACGTGGGAAACCTACGAGATACAATCCTCATGACGTATTTGAGGTGTTTCAGACACGCAGATCCCAATGCTACGATCTCAAAATGGGGGTTAATACAAAACAAACAACACTGAACAAAAAATATATATATATAAACGCAACATGCAACAATTTCAATGATTTTTGTCTGAGTCACAGTTCATATAAAGGAAACCAGTCAGGGACTGATAGATAGAACATGGGGTCGGGTTCATTCGGGAACACAGTAACAAAACAAGTTTACAACAGAAAACAAAAATGAGCTTATGATCTTATCATGAATTATTTTAACATTTCCACAAAGTAGCCAAACAGTAGAAAAAAAGCAGAGCCTAATTATAGCTCCCTTCACACACGTCAATATGTAACCTCTACAACGCGGTGACATCCGTTAACCCAGCCGACACCTGACGTGGCCCTCGTTTTCATACCACGCAATGGCTTCTCTCGTTACTATGGGGATGACTCATAATGAACTAATGAGATCATGATGAACTCATCTCTCACAGTTGTATAGGTGGGCCTAAAGTGGGCTACAGACAACAGGCAGGCAAGCTAGTAACTATACATGCCACATAGCACACGCTTTTATAGCGACTTACGTGTGCTATATATTTTACATCATGGGACGGCCCTGGGAATCGAACCCACAATCCTGTCTGTTGCAAGCGCCATGCTCTATCAACTGATCCGTAGCGGGGCAATGCAGGCTACAGGTAGCCCGAGTCCCAGATCTGGGTCAGCCGTGTCATTGTCACCTCCCTGACCAAGGCCCGTCTTCCCAAATTGCTCAGTTTGGCCTGGAGGCCAGCTCTGGGAAGAGTCTTGGTAGTTCCAAACTTCTTCCATTTAACAATGATGGAGGCCACTGTATTTTTGGGGACCTTAAATGCTGCATACATTTTTTGATACCCTTCCTCAGATCTGTGCCTCGACACAATTCTGTCTTGGAGCTCTACGGACAATTCTTTCGACCTAATGGCTTGGCTTTTGCTCTGACATGCACTGTCAACTGTGGGACCTTAAATAGACAGTGTGTGTGTCTTTCCAAATCATGTCCAATCAATTGAATTTACAACAGGTGGCCTCCAATCACATCTCAAGGATGATCAATGGAAACAGGATGCTCATAGCAAAGCGTCTGAATACTTATGTAAATAAGCTATTTTTTTATTAAATTGTGTTTTTGCTTTGTCATTATGGGGATTGTGTGTAGATTGACAAGGAAAAATAAATAATTTGATCCATTTTAGAATAAGTAGCAGAAGCAAGAGTAGCAGCAACAGTAACAGTAGCAGTAGTAGTAACTGTAGTAACTGTAGTAGTAGTAACAGTAGCAGTAGCAGTAGTAACTGTAGTAGTAGTAGCAGTAGCAGTAGCAGTAATAGTAGTAGCAGTAGTAACTGTAGTAGCAGTAATAGTAGTTGTAGTAGTAGTAGCAGTAGCAGTAGCAGTAATAGTAGTAGTAGTAGACGCAGTAGCAGTAACTGTAGTAGCAGTAGCAGTAGCAGTAGTAACTCTAATAGTAGTAGCAGTAACAGTAGTAGTAACAGTAACAGTAGCAGTAACAGTAGCAGTAGCAATAACAGTAGTAGTAGTAGTAGTAGTAGTAGCAGTAGTAGTAGTAGTAGTAGTAGTAGTAGTAGTAGCAGTAGCAGCAGTGGCAGTAGCTGTAGTAGTAGTAGTAGTAGTAGTAGCAGTAACTGTAGTAGTAGTAACAGTAGTATTAGCAGTAACAGTAACAGTAGCAGTAGTAACAGTAGTAGTAACAGTAACAGTAGTAGTAACAGTAACAGTAGTAGCAGCAGTAACAGTAGTAGTAACAGTAGCAGTAGTAGTAGTAGTAGTATTAGTAGTAGTAACAGTAACAGTAGTAGTAACAGTAACAGTAGCAGCAGCAGTAACAGTAGCAGTAACAGTAGCAGTAACAGTAACAGTAGCAGCAGTAACAGTAACAGTAGCAGTAGTAACAGTAGTAGTAACAGTAACAGTAGTAGTAACAGTAACAGTAACAGTAGTAACAGTAACAGTAGCAGCAGTAACAGTAGCAGTAACAGTAACAGTAGCAGTAGCAGTAACAGTAGTAGTAACAGTAGCAGTAGCAGTAACAGTAGTAGTAACAGTAACAGTAACAGTAACAGTAGCAGTAACAGTAACAGTAGCAGTAACAGTAGCAGTAACAGTAGTAGCAGCAGTAACAGTAACAGTAACAGTAACAGTAGCAGTAACAGTAGCAGTAACAGTAGCAGTAGTAGTAACAGTAACAGTAGCAGTAACAGTAGCAGTAACAGTAACAGTAACAGTAACAGTAACAGTAGCAGTAACAGTAGCAGTAACAGTAGCAGTAGTAGTAACAGTAACAGTAGTAGTAACAGTAGCAGTAGTAGTAACAGTAGTAGCAGTAACAGTAGCAGTAACAGTAGTAACAGTAGTAGTAACAGTAGCAGTAACAGTAACAGTAGCAGTAACAGTAACAGTAGTAGTAACAGTAACAGTAGCAGTAACAGTAGCAGTAACAGTAGCAGTAACAGTAACAGTAGCAGTAGCAGTAACAGTAACAGTAGTAGTAACAGTAGCAGTAACAGTAACAGTAGCAGTAACAGTAGTAGTAACAGTAGCAGTAACAGTAACAGTAACAGTAACAGTAACAGTAGTAGTAACAGTAGTAGTAACAGTAACAGTAGCAGTAGCAGTAACAGTAGTAGTAACAGTAGCAGTAGCAGTAACAGTAGTAGTAACAGTAGTAGCAGTAACAGTAGTAGTAATAGTAACAGTAGCAGTAACAGTAACAGTAACAGTAGTAGTAACAGTAGCAGCAGTAACAGTAGTAGTAACAGTAACAGTAACAGTAGTAACAGTAGCAGTAACAGTAACAGTAACAGTAACAGTAACAGTAGTAGTAGTAGTAGTAACAGTAGTAGCAGTAGCAGTAACAGTAGTAGTAACAGTAGCAGTAGCAGTAACAGTAGTAGTAACAGTAGTAGCAGTAACAGTAGTAGTAATAGTAACAGTAGCAGTAACAGTAACAGTAACAGTAGTAGTAACAGTAGCAGCAGTAACAGTAGTAGTAACAGTAGTAGTAACAGTAACAGTAACAGTAGTAGTTACAGTAACAGTAACAGTAGTAGTAACAGTAACAGTAGCAGTAGCAGTAGTAGTAGCAGTAACAGTAGTAGTAACAGTAACAGTAGCAGTAGCAGTAACAGTAGTAGTAACAGTAACAGTAACAGTAGCAGTAGCAGTAACAGTAGTAGTAGTAGTAGCAGTAGCAGTAGCAGTAACAGTAGCAGTAGTAGTAGCAGTAACAGTAACAGTAGTGGCATGACTGTCCTGATCAGGTCAGGTTACAGGAGACCACAACCCTACAGATTATCTCTCAACCCCAACAGAGGAGAGATCCAGGGGTCTGAAGATGTGGGGGGTTTTATGACCCCTCACACCCCTGTTAAATCTCAGGCCACAGACAAATTCCTTTGTCCTGTTACTATGGAGACCCAGCCTCAGAACATTAACATGAAATTTAAGGGACTTTGGAACAATGGTTTCCGTCAGCCACAATGGTGGTCATGACGATAGATGGAATATGAAAATGTATGTCTTTTTTGTTTTGTTATTAAAGGTTAATAGATGACGTTATTACGAAAACATTGTAATGTGAAGAGTTTTCCTAGTACATGTTTGATGTTTATACATTGTACGTTGTATAGAAAATATCCAAATCAAAGATAATGTTTTGGGGAAGATGAAATGTTAAGTTAGTTGTCTAAAATTGGATTTGAATAAAATCTAGACTTTGCCTCATTAACTTGGTACGCCCAGAGAATTCCCCTAAAGGCGGTTACGCCCACTTCTGACCCGAGGGTATAAAACCTGTGAGTATAGAATTTACAGAAGACCTACGTGACCACAGCTGCAGCAAGGTCTAAAAAGTCAACGAACCCAGAATGCAACGCAAGTTTGAGGACAAAGAAATCCTTTTCTACCCAAGATACAGATGAGTAACTGTGTCTAAACGGGTGAATTCAAGTCTAACCACCTAGCCTCCATCTCCCATCGAATCGTGGTATCTAAAGGGTTTCATTCCTATGCTGTGAGCTCTGAGCTACAGAGCTGTCTGTCCTCAGAAGACCCCTTCCAGAGCAAGGGAGACTCCTAAGCCAAAAAGGACACTGACATCGGGACTCTCAGGGAGGTGCGTCGGAGTAGTGCGTCAATCGAACAGCTGAAGGCCTACGCAGAGAATCCTCTGAGATCATCCCCACGTAATTACATCATTATATTCTGACCCATAAGAGCGGCAGTTTGGGGCAAGGCTAGGGTTAGAATAGCATAGCTGACAAATTCACCCAAATGTATATTTCTCTTGTGTACTATCTGTTTTCTCTCTCTTTTGAAATCCCCATCGTGGGTAACACACACCATAGTGTGTTGGCCTGTTATACTAAGTCCTAATCAATAGCCTATAATATGTTTTGTCTATGTGTATCTTTTATCATCACTTTAGCTTTTTAGTAAATAAATATTCAACTAAGATTGATGTGGTACGAACTCATTGGTGAGACCCGGGTCCGTGCAGATTCACGGGCTATACGACGTTCAGAACGAGATTGGTAGAGGCAACTGGCTGTTGTTAAATCAATATTCTGATACTTTTTTAGTTAATTTGGGACATAGAAACTCAATAAAAACTAGTTTTCCCATGGTGCCCCAGGTTAATGAGTTAATAATTGCTTGATTCAGTTAATCACGCAATTAGAAACTTTAATAATTCGATGAACAACAGTCGTCACATTAACTAATACAACGTCACGTCAGTAGCAGTAGCAATACCAGTAGTAGTAACAGTAGCAATAACAGTAGTAGTAGTAGCAGTAGTAGCAGTAGCAGTAACTGTAGTAGTAGTAGTAGCAGTAGTTGCAGTAGCAGTAACAATAGCAGTAGCAGTAGTAGTAGCAGTAACAGTAGCAATAACAGTAGTAGTAGTAGCAGTAGTAATAGTAGCAGTAACAGTAGTAGTAACAGTAGTAGTAGTAGTAGTAGCAGTAACAGTAGCAGTAACAGTTACAGTAGTAGCAGTAGCAGCAGTAGCAGTAACTGCAGTAACAGTAGTAGCATGTGACAAATAAAATTTGATTTGGTAGCAGCAACTGTAACAGTAGTAGCAGTAGCAGTAACAATAGCAGTAGTAGTAGTAGTAGCAGTAACAGTAGCAATAACAGTAGTAGTAGTAGCAGTAGTAATAGTAGCAGTAACAGTAGTAGTAACAGTAGTAGTAGTAGTAGTAGCAGTAACAGTAGCAGTAACAGTTACAGTAGTAGCAGTAGCAGCAGTAGCAGTAACAGTAACAGTAGTAGCAGTAGCAGCAGTAGCAGTAACTGTAACAGTAGTAGCAGTAACAGTAACAGTAGTAGCAGTAGTAGCAGTAGCAGTAACAGTAGCAGTAACAGTAACAGTAGTAGCAGTAGCAGTAACAGTAACAGTAGTAGCAGTAGCAGCAGTAGCATATGTGATGAGTCCAAAAAAACTTGAAGTGCCTTGGCGTCAGTAGCCAAGCAGTTGCCATACCAAGCGATGATGCTGCCAGTCAAGATGCTCTCCATGGTGCAGCTGAATAACTTTACAAGGATCTAAGGGTCCATGCCAAATCTTTTAAGCCTCCTGAGGAGAAGAGGTATTGTAGTGCCCTCTTTACGACTGTGTTGGTGTGTTTGGACCTTGATAGATCCTTAGAGATGTGGACACCAAGGAACTTGAAGCTCTCGACCCGCTCCACTCAAGCCCCGTTGATGTAAATGGGGCGTGTTCGGCCTTCCTTTTCCTGTAGTCCACGATCAGCTCCTTTGTCTTGCTGATGTTGAGGGAGAGGTTGTTGTCCCGGCACCACACTGCCAGGTCTCTGACCTCCTCCCTTTTGGCAGTCTCATCGTCGTCAGTGATCACCATTGTGTCGACGGCAAACTTAATGATGGTGTTGGAGTGGTGCACAGGCACGCAGTTGTAGGAAAACAAGGAGTACAGGAGGGGACTAAGCAGTGAAGGCACTTGCTCGCTGGTCAGCGCATGCTTTGAGTACGCGTCCTGGTAATGCGTTAAAGGTCTTACTCACATCGGCTACGGAGAGCGCGATCAAACAGTTGTCTGGAACAGCTGGTGCTCTCACGCATGGTTCAGTGTTGCTTGCTTTGAAGCGTGTAGCTCAGTTGGTAGAGCATGGTGCTTGCAACGCCAAGATTGTAGGTTAGATTCCCACAGGGGACCCGTATGTAAAAAAGTATGAAAATGTATGCACTCACTACTGTAAGTCACTCTGGATAAGAGCGTCTGATAAAAGACTAAAATTGAAGGCATTTAGCTCGTCTGGTTGGCTCGCGCACTGGGCAGCTCGTGGCTGGGTATCCCTTTGTAAGCCGTGATAGTGTGCCAGCCCTGCCACATGCAAAGAGTATCAGAGCCGGTGTAGTAGGATTCAATCTTAGTCCTGTATGGACCTTTTGCCTGTTTGAATGTTTGTCGGAGGGCATAGCGGGATTTCTTATAAGAGTCCGGGTTAGAGTCCCGCTCCTTGAAAGCGGCAGCTCTAGCCTTTAGCTCAGTGCGGATGCTGCCCGTAATCCATGGCTTCTGGTTGGGATATGTACGAACGGTCACTGTGGGGACGACGTCATCGAGGCACTTATTAATTGAAGTCAGTGACTGATCTGGTATACTCCTCCATGCCATCAGATGAATCCCGGGAACATATTCCAATATGTGCTTGCAAAACAGTCCTGTAGTTGAGCATCCACTTCATCGGGCCACTTCCGTATTGAGCACGTCACTGGTACTCCCTGTTTGTGTTGATACGATTGTCTCGAACAGAGTTCGTCCAGTTTATTCTCCAGTGACATTCGCCAATAGAACACAGGGTGTAGATGTATTATTCACCCACCGCCGTAGTTTCATCAGTGTACCTGCTCGTCAGCCTCTATTTCGCCGTCTCTTCCTCTTCCGAGTGTAGGGGATTAGGACCTGGTCCCGGGGGTGAGCAGTATGTCCTGCGCTGCCGACACAATGAAGTAGAAATCTTCATCCAAAATGGAGGTTAGTGATAGCTGTTCTGATGTTGAGAAGCTCTTTTTCGGGTCATAGGAAACAATGTGTACAAAAAAAATGATTAAAATCAGCTCAGAAAATGGGTCAGGAGCCCATAAAATGTCTGCTGTCCCTTCCAGCACCATTCTCATACTTCCTTATCTATTAGCTATTTCTCAATGATACTACTGCTATAAAAAATAACTATAAAACAAGAATTTAAAATAAGCTTTTTGTGCAGTAGTGCATGGGTTTACAGGGACATATCCTTCTCTCCCTGAAATTGGGGACACCTGGTATTGGCTGCAGTGCAGTAAATATATGGGCTGCCAGCACTCCACCCTCCTCCAACTGTCTATCACGGTCCAGCACTGCCGTCCCCCTCGCCCACAACAGCTAGCCACAGTGACAGTACTCAATCTATCTAACTACATGGAGAAAACCTGGCAATCCAAAACGTGGGTGGGAGCCAGTAGGTAGTTCCTGTGTGTGTGTGTGTGTGTGTGTGTGTGTGTGTGTGTGTGTGTGTGTGTGTGTGTGTGTGTGTGTGTGTGTGTGTGTGTGTGTGTGTGTGTGTGTGTGTGTGTGTGTGTGTATGTTTGCTTGTGCATGTGTGCGTCTCCTGGTCCCTTCCTGCCTTCCTGCGTGTGTGTGTGTGTGTGTGTGTGTGTGTGTGTGTGTGTGTGTGTGTGTGTGTGTGTGTGTGTGTGTGTGTGTGTGTGTGTGTGTGTGTTTGTTGTGCCTGACTGAGTGGGAGATACCCTAGCCCTGCAGGCCTGCAAGTCTCCAGCCAGGATAATCATTGAGAATAGAGAAGTATCCAGCCAGGATAATCATTGAGAATAGAGAAGTATGCAGCCAGGATAATCATTGAGAATAGAGAAGTATCCAGACAGGATACAGTGCCTTGCGAAAGTATTCGGCCCCCTTGAACTTTGCAACCTTTTGCCACATTTCAGGCTTCAAACATAAAGATATAAAACTGTATTTTTTTGTGAAGAATCAACAACAAGTGGGACACAATCATGAAGTGGAACGACATTTATTGGATATTTCAAACTCTTTTAACAAATCAAAAACTGAAAAATTGGGCGTGCAAAATTATTCAGCCCCCTTAAGTTAATACTTTGTAGCGCCACCTTTTGCTGCGATTACAGCTGTAAGTTGCTTGGGGTATGTCTCTATCAGTTTTGCACATCGAGAGACTGACATTTTTTCCCATTCCTCCTTGCAAAACAGCTCGAGCTCAGTGAGGTTGGATGGAGAGCATTTGTGAACAGCAGTTTTCAGTTCTTTCCACAGATTCTCGATTGGATTCAGGTCTGGACTTTGACTTGGCCATTCTAACACCTGGATATGTTTATTTTTGAACCATTCCATTGTAGATTTTGCTTTATGTTTTGGATCATTGTCTTGTTGGAAGATAAATCTCCGTCCCAGTCTCAGGTCTTTTGCAGACTCCATCAGGTTTTCTTCTAGAATGGTCCTGTATTTGGCTCCA